>NC_136645.1:27586873-27619373 GCF_949748355.1 Melanostigma gelatinosum
CTACACACTAGACCTTTAAGTGTTTCCACGGAGTGGCTTTTACTGTGAAGAAGCCACAGGGAAAGCAATGCTCTTTAGGCGGACCATGATCATTCATAAAATAAAAAAAGATCGTCTACAGAACAGACAACGGTCATTGAGGGGGAGTAATGGAACAAAAAGGAGCCGACTGCTCAAAGAGCTTTTGACCTGCTTTCTGCGTACACGCAGGAATGCAACCACGTTAGTACAACAGGAGCAAATGTGAAACCTGTTTATATGGATTACTCCTGCAAGAACATATGAAAAGTGCGTATGTGTTGGTCGTCACACACCTCAGCACTGATGAAGCGGATTTCGGCAAAAAGCCGCAGCAAGTCCCTCACGCAGGTTTGGCTTCGATTGCAACCGTGAAGAGGTTCTGCACCGTTTTCCTCCTCCGAGGACCTGCATTCTGGATCAAATTCACAAAATCTGTGACGCAAATTCTCTCAATGAAACCAATCGTCTCCCTCTTGTATGTATAACTAATTCAGATACCACTACTATTTCTGCCCATCACTCCGATATTGAGGAACAGTGCCGTCGGTCTGAGGACCGTTCACCATCTCACCGTCGGCCTGAGGACCGTTCACCATCTCACCGTCGGCCTGAGGACCGTTCACCATCTCACCGTCGGCCTGAGGACCGTTCACCATCTCACCGTCGGCCTGAGGACCGTTCACCATCTCACCGTCGGCCTGAGGACCGTTCACCATCTCACCGTCGGCCTGAGGACCGTTCACCATCTCACCGTCGGCCTGAGGACCGTTCAGCATCTCACCGTCGGCCTGAGGACCGTTCACCATCTCACCGTCGGCCTGAGGACCGTTCACCATCTCACCGTCGGCATGAGGACCGTTCACCATCTCACCGTCGGCCTGAGGACCGTTCACCATCTCACCGTCGGCCTGAGGACCGTTCACCATCTCACCGTCGGCCTGAGGACCGTTCACCATCTCACCGTCGGCATGAGGACCGTTCACCATCTCACCGTCGGCCTGAGAACCGTTCACCATCTCACCGTCGGCCTGAGGACCGTTCACCATCTCACCGTCGGCCTGAGGACCGTTCACCATCTCACCGTCGGCCTGAGGACCGTTCACCATCTCACCGTCGGCCTGAGGACCGTTCACCATCTCACCGTCGGCATGAGGACCGTTCACCATCTCACCGTCGGCCTGAGGACCGTTCACCATCTCACCGTCGGCCTGAGGACCGTTCACCATCTCACCGTCGGCCTGAGGACCGTTGTCCAACACACACAGAGCTGTTCCAAGAATATTTCAGTCTTAATCTGTGAACAGCTGTTAGCGGCAGCTCGGCTGCCTGCATCCGACCGTAGTAAGCCTTGTAAAGTAACTTTTAATAACTTCACTTTCAAACCTCAGAGGTTGAATAATATCTTACTGAGTTTGTGATGCTTTTACAGATGATTTATACTTCATATCATGTACATAAACGGACCAACGTGAGCTCAGGTAGACAGGTTGTGAACCTGAAATATCACTTTAAGTCCGGTAACGTTTCAAACATTGAGATTAACTACATGAATACACTGAATGAGTCTTTTGCTGATTCTGTTCTTGTTTTGTTACAGAGAGCCGGAGCTGAGGGGAGAACGATGGACAAACATTCAGCAGCCGTAGCTTTGAATTAAGACATGAGTCCATTTGTAATATCTTCATTTGACCATCCTGTACTTAATTTACAGTTACATGAGCTCTCATCCTGTACAAAGCCTTCACTAATAACACAACCAGATCCTTCATGTGTTCATGTTGCTGTCACAGAGATGTAAGTTGTGATGTCACCTTTTTATTTTATTTCTTTAAAAAATATATAGTATATGCACACGTTTGCTGACATTTGTTTTGCTGACATTTTTCTTGATTGATTTCCTCTGCTTTAGGATTGAAATATGTATATGTATGTGTGAATGATATGAAATAAAGTTGTTGATGAATTCATTTAATTACAAGAACTATAACTGATTGAAAATGAGTTATTAGTAACTGATTTATTTAACTGATTATTGATGTAGAAAAACAATATTATGAAAAAGATCTATGAATTAATTGTTGAATATATGATAAAAAAAACTGATTAAAACACAAAACTAAAACCTTTCCAGTATATATACTGAATAGGTTTTAGTTTAATGTATTTATATATTTATAATCCTGATGAGCAGGGATTATATATATATAAACACTATAAATGTACATATATAATCCTGTTGAGCAGGGATTCTAGGCGATGGGAGCAGCAAGAGGGGGGCGGGGAGGGAACAGCTGTTGACGCAAACAGGAAGTCCTCTGTAGGGTAGGCAGTCTCATTTCGGAGACCGCATGGTCTATTGCGGTCCTCAAAGGACCCGGCCCACGTAGACCGCGAAGGCTGGCTCCTCCGAAGGCTGCAGACCCTGAATTGAGACACAGTTACGAACCGGGAACAGAAAAGAACTGGCGGGGACAGAAATGGAGACAGGTACCGAACTCTTACAAGGGCACTTTCATTAAAATCTCTTCCAGAGTACCGGAGTGCTTTGAGTCTGAAGTATCACTTAAATGCAATACACACCGTTGATGCCAGCAAATCACCCAAACAAACGGTGGAGGGAGGCCTCGGCAGACTACGTTGGATGCAGCGTGTGGGAGAAGTATAGATAAACAACAGCAAGACAAGCTAACAAATGCCACAGAGAAGTGGATAGCTACACACTGCAGCCGATTAGTGTTGTGGAAGATGTCGGTCTGAGGAACGTTTTTAGGATCGCAACGAATGACGTCACGTATGAGCCTCAAGACGCACCGTCACCAGAAGAACACACGAGTTGTGTTAAAGGAGAGGACGACTAAAGCGACGGCGTTACAACGTGCAGCAGCTGCTGCTCTCACTGGAGACTACTGGACATCGCTGGGTCACCATCATCACCTCGGAGTTACAGCATTATAGTGATGAAGAGTAGAGCTGCACTCACATGCTCTGACTGTCATGAAGACACAAGACACATATTTTGCATTTTTGTGTTATGAGTGCCAGTGTTTCCTTTCTGAGGGACAATTGTTGCTCATGTTTTGGTCCAACGAGCTGATTTTGAGACCGCTATGAAGGTTTTGGTGGTTTGACTGAGTTTTGGACGTGAGATTAAATGATTGGCCAAAATGCATGTTGGTAATGCAGACTGTAGAAAGAGTTTTGACAAAGTGGCTTCAGTACTGACCGATGCTTGTTAGCAATTGCAAAAAACTGTAATATGATATCTCATCAACAACTATCCTCTCTGTAACGATATAGAGGAGGAATGTCCACCTGAAGTCTCTCTCCCTCTGTGTGTTGTTATCAGAGCTTCTACTCTCTTCGTTCACATAGTCGCCCGGCCGCGTGCCTTTAAGTGCATGTGAGCGTGCATGTGAGTGTGCCCCTCTGGTTAGCTCACAGCCACCGCTCTGCACTGCTCTCATACGTCGGTTTCAGCTGATATCGTCGTTCCAGACTGACAGCGACTGAACCCACCCTCCTGTTAGGTCAACACTGTTAGCTCTGTTAGCTGCTAGCCGCCGGCTCTCTGGACCCATTGTCTACCTGTCTGATGACAGATCAGTCTCTCAGGTCAGGGGGCTATGTTTCGTGGGTCTGGTGTAGCCAGCAGGTATCCGGGCTAAGACTCCGTGTGCTGCTCATTGATTACAGTCCGATTAGCAAGTTGAGATGTGAGACTGGAGTTGGAGTTGAGAGACGACGAGTACGATCATAATAAAGGATGGAGTAAATTATAAAATAGATAAATTAAAACAAACGAATAAGAAAAGAAACCAGGTGGGGCTAAACTGCACCATCAGGGAGGTCAGTGTAGAGTTATGCGTAAAAAGAGTAAATTGTCAGAAAATATGTCGGCAAATTATGAATAAACCAATGCACACGAACCAAAATCAAATCAGATGTACCTACTCACGGCACACGAAGGTGACTCAACCCACACAATAAGATACACATGCAAGACACCTACTCTACCACTCGGTCCCCCTTCAGCACAGCACAAAGCCCCACAAGAACATCAACAGAAGATGACCCATTCAATTGATTTGTTAAACAGCACAATAATAAGTCTGGGAAAAGCAGTGGTTGGCTCCTCTGGTGTCTTTGTTTGAAACGTTCTAGACTGGAACACAGTCCCCTCCCCTAGTTGAAGACATGCAGGTGACTGGAATCACACCAGTCATCAAAAAGGCTGGCCTCTGTCTGAGTTCAGGAGGAAAGGCCACTTTTATCCCACAAAACAAAAAGCTAAATCATCGGCAGACGATAGCCGCTGGGTTCACAGAGTACATTCCACTCCATCTTGTATCTCCACATGGACTGTTTACCTGAATTCAACCAAAGCCTGATACGCTATTGGTCAATTCTACTTGGACCTCAAACTATACTAAAAGTGTCCTGTGGCCTACATATTCTGTATATAAATGTAGAATATGTTAATAGAGATTATGGCACTATATGTCAATTTCAGATTTAGCACCTTTAATATACCAAGGCCAACCATTGAAGACATTTACATCCATTTGGAGTATTGTCATAGTTATGTAAGTCTCCAAAATGATGCTAGATGGTGGATGAACAGTGACACTGAGGGCTTTAAGTTGGTCTCGTCCTGTTCAAAGCTCATTTTAACATATGCTCATTTTCAGTTTTACCAATGGTAGAAATGCAGGTCGTCCTGATGTTCTTATGCAGTCGCCTTTACATAAAACCAGCACTAGGAGAGATGAAGGTCACTTCATTTTCTTTCTATCTAAATCTAACAGCTCCAGATGAACAGTTCTGTGTTTGAAGAGGTTGAGCACAGGCAGCCTCCAAATACTAACATGGTGTTGATATGTGTGAATATTCCACTGTAGAGCGAGGGATATGTGGTTTACAGTATGTAGTCTGGAAAGCAGTGAACATAAAGGTAGAAACAAACATTCTCATCCTGGCTTTTCATTGATTGGTAAATGATTTTAGAAAAAATGTAAAACAATAATAGACAAAGATTCAAAAGGATTTTCTCACACAGAGGGTATTTTCATATGCTTTGGTGAAGCTTTGTGGTTCCTTCTGTCCAGCACAGAAAGAACAGTTGTCTGGTGTTTGGACCAGCTCAGAAAACACACGAATAGAGAGAACAGGTGATAAAGGTGTTCAACGTGCTGACGATGTGTTTGAGTCAGGAGCAGATCAAACAAAGCAATAAAAAAACACATTTATTAATAAATGTGTAGCTTTTGTTGGTATGGGTAGAACAGTCTTCCCAGTCTGAGATTAAATTGAGTCACTGCTCTGTGGTGTCTTGTGTGGGAGGGAAAATGTATGCGTTTGCCACTATATTATTGTCTCCAAGGTTATCCTATGTGTTTATTCATATATCTGTCAAATGTATTCATTTACATCTATATTCTGGGTCTGAGTCTATATTATACATTTGCTCAGATAATCTTTATATGCTTACTTTGATAATCTTTATCTTTCTTACTGTTGTACTCTTTTGTATTAAACTCAGTTCAGGCCCCGGCATAAGTCATACAGTCACTGACAGAGGATTAGTCACAGGATTCATGTCTCTAAGGAGTCCTAAAGATAAGGTAAAGTCCAGTAGGGACTGGCCTCAATATCACCCCCATCACGCCGGAGGAAAACAGGCCGCCCTTTGGATATGGGACCAGAATATCTGGCTCTTCTTGGGTCGCTGTGACCGGCGGACGGCGGTGATCCCGTCTCCAGATGTTTGACAGGAGCATGAACAAATAAGAAGGAAGGGAGGGGGTACTGAGGCCGCAGGGAAAGATCCAACGCTGCCATCCAAGCAGCACATAGGCCCATGCATAGCAGAAGCACAGACACTGGACATTGGACTGCATGACCACAGATTCAGAGATCAGTCGGATCTTCTGACAGGTAACCCTCAATTAGTGAACCAACTGCTTGTCTCATCGGTCCAGAAGTCCCCCAAAATCCCTCGGGGTAAACAGGATGCATATAGCCTTGAGAAATCAAATTCCCCACTGTACTCTTGATGAACGAAATTACTGTTTAGTGAACATTGAGGGCTGATGAGTAAAAGGGGGTCATCCTGCATGGGGGGGATTATAAAGTAAGTTGCATTTCTTTGTTCTAGTTAGTTGACTCCGGACGACTCGATTTGCTTGTATTCTGTACAGCAGTGATTTTCAACCTTTTTTGAGCCGCGGCACACTTTTTACATTTACAAAATCCTGGGGCACACCACCAACCAAAATGACACAAAAAGACACTAACACAGTACATATAATACATATAGTTAATAATATAGTTTCTAAATGTATTTGTACTCACTTAGTGTGAAACCTGGGCCTGTTTCGATGAACACAACATGGATATCCTGGCAGGAATGGTAGAAAGACACACACGAAGCTCTTCCTCAACAGCTCTCAGTCTCTCTCTGTTTTTAGTTTTTATCGCTGTCAAGCTTGAGAAGCTCAGCTCACACAGATATGTGGTTGAAAACGGGAGCAATGTCAAAATAGCTTTGTTGGCCAGAATGGGGAACTCCTTGGCAACAGCTAACCAAAAACTGTCCAAAGGAAGATCAGCAAAGTTTAGCTTTAAACCACGATCTTGTTTCAGTTCAATGAGTTCCTCTTGCTCCTTTAAAGTCATGTCATTTCCAGCAACGGATGCTGAGCTGTATGGGTCCCTAACCCAGTCAAGGCATTCTGTGAAGGCTGAAGAGAAATAAAATGACAACTTCTCCTCCAGAGTTTTCAAATGTTTGCCAATCACCTCGCACATTGCAGCAGTGTTGCCATCCTGCAGTTTCTCGGTGAGTGGGAACATCTCAAGGTTGCCACGCTGCACATGTTGTTGCCAGAGCTGCACCTTTAAACGGAATCCGTTCATTTTGTCAGTGCTTGTAAGCAGGTTTTCATTTCGGCCTTGCATCCGTGTGTTCAGTTCATTCAGATGATGAAATATATCAGCCAGGTATGCCAGCTTTGCACACCACTGATCACTTGCAAGCAGCTTTGAGAAATCGGGCCTCTCGTCTGTCAGAAACACTTTAAGTTCCTCTCGGAGCTCATACACACGGGCCAGCACTTTTGCCGCGCGACAGCCACCGGACCTCCGTGTGGAGCAATAACACTTTATGTTCCGCTCCCATTTCCTCACACAGAGACGCAAATAAGCGAGATTTCAAAGGTCGCGTCTTCACAAAGTTCACTAAGCGCACAACATCATCCAACACAGGACCTAGATCTGCTGGTAAGGTCTTTGCAACGAGGGCCTCACGGTGCAAAAAACAGTGCGTAACAGTAACAGCTGGGTTTCTTTCTTTGACCCTACTTACGAAGCCTTTGATGCGCCCGACCATGGCTGCGGCTCCATCAGTGCAGACACCTGTGCAGTTTTCCCACGTAAGCCCGCTTTTGTCAAGATATTCCGACGTGACCGGAAATATTTCATCTCCTGTTGATTTTTCTGGCAGTGCCTTGCAAAATAGGAAGTTCTCTCTAATGGCTTCTCCATCCACAAAACGCACGTTGGCCAAGAGCTGACAATGTCCACTAATATCCGTCGACTCATCAAGTTGCAAGGCAAATTTCTTACTGATGCGCATCTTTTCCAAAAACAACAGTTTCTATGTCCGCAGACATGTCATCAATACGTCTGGCAATTGTGTTATCTGAGAGAGGCACTTTAGCGATCTCTTTGGCCGCGTCAGGGCCGAGCATCTCATTCACAATGGCTTTACAAGCTGGCAGTATTAATGTTTCTGCCACGGTGTGGGACTTTTTTGTTTTAGCTACGAGTTCAGCAACAAGGTAGCTAGCTTTGAGGTAGGGCTGGGCGATATGGCCTAAAAAAAAAATCTCCGATTTTTTTACAAAAAATCCGATTCACGATTTAAATCGATTTTTTTCCCCCAAAGTTTTTTGCAGATGACAGAAGCTGTTGAAAACAATTTTTTCTTTTATTTTGTGATGATTTTCCCAAGTAGGTTGATAAAAATAAAGTGCAAACAAAACCTGAACATTGTAGAAAGGTGCCTGTAGTATACAAAAAGTATTTGGTCACTCTTTTGTTTGCCTGAATCATTTAAATATAAAATTAAATTAAACATAACATTAAATGGCATTAAATAGTAGCCTTCCATTGTAAACAACTGTGCAAATGTAACTTTTTACAGTAAGCTTTTCTAACTGAATACACTGATACAAACACAGCATGAAATAAAATGTATATGACCCTTTAACATTCACATTTTCAAAAGTGCAACATCTGATCTAACATCAACATAACATATTTTGCACAGTAAATAAGTGCATGTAAACAAAATCAAGTGCATTCACAACATAACCAACAGTATTAAACAGTAGTGCATGTTTTTTCTAAATATTTTTTGCCAGGAAGACAAGCCTGTCTACTACCTCTGGCTTCAGGCATGCACGGTGGCATGTAACAATGCCCCCCCACACACTGAAAAGCCTCTCAGAGGGGGCACTTGTAGCTGGCACAGAGAGGTATTTCTTTGCTAAAGTACTTAGCCTTGGAAAGTTAAGTTGGTGACGCTTCCACCAGTCAAGTGGATCGGTGTCTGGGTCAACCTGCTGGACCACAGGTCAGTTGTTGCGGAGTAGAATGACATCCCCTCCAGCTCCGCAGAGATCCTTTGGCGTGTACTATTGTACAGCCGAGGCAAGGCAACGTCAGAAAAATGTTTACGGCTTGGTAGCACGTACCTGGGGTCCAAAGCTTTGAGACGGTGAATAAACCCCGGCTTTTCCACGGTGTATATGGGCACCATATCTTTTGCGATATACATCGCGACTGCATCCGTGATGGCTTTCCACCGTGTGGAAAGCAGTGAAGCTGCTGGCCGCCATTGTTTTAGTTTGTAAACAATGCGCGCGCACTCTACTACGGGAAAAAGGGGTGGGGGCGATTTTCTCGATTTTCAATAAAACACATCGCCTTAAAGCACACATTCGAATTAATCGATTAAATCGATTTATCGCCCAGCCCTACTTTGAGGGCTCTCTCGTTTACCTTTGTGGTTTTTCTCAAAACAGTTGCCTGTTTCTCATTGTTTGTACGTAAGCGTACAAAATAGTCCATCGACTTGTTTTGAACGGAAGGGTGTTTCGTTTGGAGATGGCGTTTAAGCTTGCTTGGCACCATGGCGCTATTGGATAGCTTCTCACCACACACCAAGCACAGCGGACTCGGGGCCGTTGCATCCCCGGTGAACGTAAATCCAAATGAAAGATAGCTTTCGCTGTATTGCCTCGAGCTCACCGTCTTGTCTTTTTTCTTTTGTCGACCACTCATACTTGGGCCTTCATCTGGGTCAGAATTTTGTCCAGGGCCCTGTTCGGCATTTGCATTTTCCCTTCTCAAAAACTTCTCCATCACTGTCACCTTTTTTTGTTTTTCATCACTGTCACTTGCTCGTCTTGCTTTGATCCCAAACTGTCACTGTCACGTGTCGCGCAGCACTAACTCTATTGTCTTTACAGGTATTTAAATCCCTCTGCTGCCACCCACTGCCATACAAGAGTATTACATTATCTGCGACACTTTATTACAGCACAGACACCCGACAATGGTTAATTAGGTGATATTAGAAAATTTCCCACGGCACACCTGACGATCTCTCGCGGCACACTAGTGTGCCGCGGCACACCGGTTGAAAATCACTGCTGTACAGTACAAATAAATCTGCGTGAACTGAAGAATTTTCATTCTCTTGTGTTCTGTTGGTGTTCGTCACTGAGTTCCTGTTAGTGAGATTTCCTGTGGTATCTCACCACGAGTCAGATAGCAAATAAGTATTAAATCAGCTTTTAGATATTAAGGTAGAATCAACTTCAAACCAATGATCATCGACATCGAAAAAACCACAAGACTTGGGAGAGGAGCAAACAGCAGGTAAGAATGGGCAAAGGCTACTTGGATGTATTCCAGTATCCTCCATCTTTCCAAGTGGCTCTGTCAACAGCATCACTGTTCACACAGCACTTAGCCCCAGACTATAAGGGAGCTCAGCAGGAGAGAAAGCTTTCACACTGGCACGATCTTGGTGTATTCCAAAGAGGCTAGCCTAACTTTAGCCCAGGGCTGCTGACTACTCAGCAAAATCAACGAAACTTGGGACTAAAAGTTAAGCGATGCGAGACGGGGCTGAAGTAAACAGTGGAATTGTTTGAAATGCTATGTAAACAGCAGTGACGTGCTATAATGAACATTTAACCCAGGGCTAGGAGAAGTGCAGTGTGACTCCTGGGTTACTAATGTGTGTGTGAAGAAAGACTAAGGTAGCCCAGCATTTGAAGTTGCCAAAAAATACACATCTTTAATATTTGCTCGGCATCCATCGTGTTGTCTTTATTGTGTCGATATGAAGAACTGTGTCTCGCCCCAGTCCACATAGAAATGAATGGGAAGTGTATTTCAGTGTGACAGCGCCATAAAGCTTCAAGACAAGCATGTGCTTTGTGGTATATTTGCAGGATTGACACGTGTTGCAGCCAATCACAGTCAGCCGTGGTGGTTACCAGACTTGATCCTGGCTCAGCCGCACACTTCCTCCCACTTGACCAAATGGAGATTTTCCTGCTCCTGTAGAGCAGCTGGTGGTAAAGCTGACGCTGTGTGTGACTGCAGAAGCTACGTCCATGTTCTCTACAGTCACTGACTGTGCTGCCATCTCTTAACATATGTCATATTTACAGGATATGGAAATTAAAAGAGATGAGCTGGTGTGTGAATCTGGCTGCAGCTGTCTCATTGCTGTATGAAAACAAAACAAAAAATGAAAATAAAAATGCACAGGCCCATTGAGTATTGCAGTTTCCATAGCAACAGGGATAGTGATGTGTGTTTGGGGCAGGGGTGTGAAACTAAAGCGGGAACTGTGGTCAGAGTGTGTGATGAGTGAGGATGAAGAAGAAGGGGTGAGAGAACGGAGACAGAGAAACGGGCTGTTTGTTTTTATTTGCTCTCTCGTGCACGCGTACGTTCATGCGTCCGCCCTGCTCCTCTCTTGCAGGTGGAGGAACGATGACGCTGGTTGCCTGACTGTCTCCCCTCATTATCATTCTCCCACCCCCTCCATCCCTCTCCCACTACAGCTGGATGAGCCAGCCGCTAACCGGCTCGACTCTCTCCTACAGAACAGGGATTTGAAGATTGCATCCTCACATTTGTAATCAGATGTGGGGAAGGATTATCTCAAGGTCTCCTCCATCTTGTTTACAGCCGGGGGGGTTGCTGAGACAAAGGAGAAAGAGCAGAGGGATTGCATGCAACTCAGTGAATGGAGTGTAGTTAAAGATAGCGAGAGAGGGGAGAGGTCACCTGTGGATGTGAGGAGAGGGAGGAGGAGGAGGAGGATGAGGGCTTCCTAAGGAACTGCACCCATCACCCGACACATCCGACAAGAAAGAGTAAAAGATAGAGGCTCAGCAGCAGGTATCTGCTGCACTGTGAAAGGTAAGCTGGTGGATGAAAATGTTTAAACCCTCTTCGCTCCTAGAATCATATGTGGATCATATATGTGTGTGTGTGTACGCTATTCTTATTGCATGTGTTTGTGCAGCCGTTCTATGTCTGATTTGTGTCCGAGGGTGTCAATCTGATTGTGAGAATGTTGTGCAGAAGGATGAGACGTAGTCTTTGGTTGTGCTTCAGGGAGGTTCCGCCCACCTCCTGAGGTCATTCTAGCACCCAGAGACGCACATTGTTTCCTTGAATGAGTCCTGGAAATGTCCCTCACATGTTATCTGTCTGCCTGAATCTGCTAAATCTAATTAAAAATAAGAAAATGAGTACATCAAGTTTTGAAGTTCAATGTAGTAGATCTGGCATCTGAAAAAACTATATTTACAAAAGTTTAAATTCTAAAAGCCTAACATCTTGAAAATCAAGTTATACAATTTAGATTCAAATCACTGAGCCGCTGGAGGCAGGGATGGATCCCACCATCAGACTGTTAGCACACGGACCTGTTGCTGTGTGCTGGGAAAGGATCATGGCATGCATAACTATCTTGGCTGCGTCCAGCAAGACACAGTTTATAATATGTCTAAGATAGTTATAAGCAGTGACTGTGTCAATCCATTCATCTTTGATGAACATATCAGCGTTAGGAAGTTGTACAACGGTTTAAGGAAGCCAGTGTGTAACCCTCTCCAATGCAATCGTTCGCTTGACAGCTGCTAACTCAGCTGCTAACTCAGCTGTTTTTGCATGTGTCTACAACAGTTTCATCTGCATACTATTGCACTTCTATATCATGACACTGTTGAGGGACATGATTAATATAGGCTGAATAAAAGGCTACCTAACACTGAACCTTGTGGAACACCCATCGTGAACCACAAACTTTAACTCCAAAGCTCGCTGATTAACACGCAGCATCTCATTTCTTTAATCTCTCCACAAACAGAAATCTAATATAACGGGTCAGGATTTTGGCCTCTGAAGCATTCTGGTTTCTGTTTTTAGTCTGAGTGGTATTGACCAATCACGTTCGAGCAGGCTTTGGTTGAATGCAGGTAAACAGTCCATGTGGAAATAAAAGAGGCAGAACTGCTGACGATGATTTGGATTTTTATTGGTTTAAAATTAGCTTTTGAAGAGTTTACTTGTGGAAAAATCCGGTCTAATCGGCCTGTAAACAATGAGCAGTGCACGGCAGAGGAACCCAGAGATATAGCCCCTTGACCTCAGAGGCTGATCTGTCATCAGACCGATAGACAAGCATGAGGGTTATAGATTTTAATTATAGTAGTTATAAAATCATTGCTTTTCATGTTAGTTTTTTCCTGGTAGACCGGGAACTCAAAACATTACTTATTTGTAACAGAGTTAAAAAGTTTAAAAAATCAATTCTTTATCAATTCCTTTTTCCCAATTGGTATTTGTGAATCTTATTATAATTTAACAATTCTGTTGAGTATGTGTGAATTTGATCTTATTGAGTTGTTTTTTTTCAGCTTTATTTTATTTATGTTTTCTGCAAAAATGACGTTGCAGAAAGAGGGACCAGAGGGTTTTCTGCCAGAGCAAATAAACAGTGAACAACAATCTCTTGAGTCACATTCTCCCATGGCCTATCCACATCGGTTATATTTATGCACAATGCTGCAGATCATGATGATAAAATGCTGTATTTGTTATTATTCTTTGTCAGATAGTTTGAATGCTTTGAGCTATGGGATTGTTGTTCCGCTTCGTTTTGTTGCACCCCCTGCACATTTTGTCCTGTGTTCACAGATTTCGCATAATGCATTGTCATTATTCTAACAACATTTAGCCAAACGAATGAATTGTTAACAGTTGCAGCTTGAACAGTTGCCTTACCCAGTAGCAGCCAACTTAGTTGCTGTAACATTAATGTGGTTTGGAGGAGGCGGCTTTGGTTTGAGTGCACATGACAGTCCTTAGCATGTAAACACACAATCATAGAAGCACATGTGCTGCTTCCCCACACACGTTACTTTAGCCATGACATGTGACAGATTTAGTCAAGAAAGCCCCGATAATAGCAGGAACTCCAGTTAAACAGGCTTCATTCCTGATCTTAATTGGAAGAAATGAGCATGAAGTGTGCACATATTCATGATGCAATTGAATTATGTTCGTTATTGCAAACTTGGAGGATGCTGTTTCGAGTGTACAACAGAAAAAAATAACTTTACAAGCCCATGCAACATTTAAAAGAATTACACATTCCAAATACAAACAAATACTAAATGTCAGAAGTATCACTGAGGAGATTCTTAACACCATAAAAAGGTTTAAAGGTGCTCAATCCAAAATGAAGAGCATATGATAAAGGCATTACATCCACACTGCTCTCAACATAGAAATGGCTGAGCTGGCGGTAACAGTGCTAACAACACAACAGTGCTGAGGTAACAGTGTTTTCCTAGGCGGGAACCAGAGGGTGGGTTCTACTGTTCTACAACAACACTGTCAGTCTGGACGACATTATCCGCTGTAACCACCGTATGAGAGCAGTGCAGAGCGGCGGCTGCAGCTAACCAGTAAATGATGGTCCATTTAGAGTCAAATAGACCATAAAGCAGGGTATGCTTTAGGGCGGGGCTACACAGTGATTGACAAGTCTCGACCACAACGTTGTCTGGTCTGGGAGTTGTCCGTGTTTTGGTTGTACTGAGCTCCTCCCTCTTATGTCACTTTTGGTTGCAAATTAACAAGATGGCGATGGCCAAATGCTGAACTCAATGCTTCAAAACGGTAACCCATAAACCAATGGGTGACGTCACAGTGACTATGTGTCCACTTCTTACAGTGTATGCAAAGGATCAGTCAATAGTTTTTACAATTCAGTTCCTGCTGTCACCAGAAGAGGTCAGGCGTCTTCACACAGACTTGTGTTTGAGGTTTGGCTGCATGTTTTAACTAGAGACCATCTTGTCATGGGATCACACCAGCCCCCATGCCAAATTGGATCAGGGTCGTAACATTCAGCCTTCATTTTGATCTCAAATACACTCCCGTAGATTCATGACGACATATTGCAAGGTTGTGACTCTATAGCAGTGACAGAATCTGTTCACAGACATGAACGCCTACTCGAAACCTCTTGTGTGGTAGTTCCTGTGTCTCCATTTGGCCATGATAACACGCAATACCACACCAAACCAGCTGTCACTGACGCTGGTAAAGAGTTACTTCATCGTCTTTAGTAAGCTTTGCCCTGCCAACTAGTGCAATATGCTTTTTCCACATTTTGTTTCGCAGTGATGTACCGTGGTACTGCAGTACAGCACCATGCTGCATCACCTCCAGGTGGCGTCAAAGGTGCAGTAGATCACATTGTGATGTTGGGCTGTATCATGTAATGCATGTCCCACCTGATTACTCTTGGTAATGATCGCTGATGCCCGCTTCCAACTGGTCTACCAACTGGGCAAAGCAGACAACTAGGACCCACTAACTCTCTCGGTTCATTGTGAGGCAAATAGAAAAACATGTAGTTTGGCTATGTGGGAACATGCCGTGGTAAAGCACGATATCTACTGGCATCATAAGGCCGGGTTCTCCATTATTACCTGATCATGAGGCAATTTCAGTTGATATTGTGCTCATATGGGACACTATTAGACACCTTCATCAGACATACGTCCGTATTAGATCTTAATGATATTCCAGCACAGGACTTATGTACATGGAGCACAGGGAGGAGGGAGGATGGGGCCCAAGCACTTTAATGTGGCCTTTTTGCCCTGGGCCCCCCTGTCAGTCTAGCTGCCACTCTCTGGACTGGTTTTACATTTTTAGTTGGTAATTTCAGAATTTGAGTGTCACAATAATCAACTCTACATAAAACAACATTTATAATATTTATTATAGTCATGTTACAAAAAAGTGGTCCATGATGTTTTTTTTAATTTATTATCTTTTTTTATTTTGTATTATTAAATTGTTAAAGGCAATACAGTGAGCAATAGTTAGACGTACACTCTTGATGCAAAATTGTCAAGTTTAAAAGTGCAAGGACTACAGGATTATTTGTGTTCGAAGTGTGAGACATCCACACTCACTGGTTTTATTTCTATTGAAGGTTTTCCATGGCAGAGGCCGGGGGTCCTGTGTCAGAGCAGCTGCTACTAGGGGCTTCCTTGGACTCTACCCTCTCTGATCAGTCTCTCTTTGACACCTCCAAGACACAGACAATAACACCCTCCAGACTGGCAGGAGGACCAGGTAACACCTCCCAGGAGGAATCAAAAAAGGCCGTCAGAGAGATCTGTAAAGAACATCCAGCTACTTCTACGACCAGAGAAACCAATTGCAACAGTCTGAGCGTCGGCGGCGACCAAGAACGAAGCCAATCAGAATGCCTGGTGCCGTCCAGGGCTTCAAGCCACCTCCATGGTCTGGCTGAGACGCATACATCCACATATCACCACGAGACCGTTGTGAATGCAATCGATGACAACCCTTGGGCTGGTCACACAGAGCAGAGCATGAAGCCGGCCTCCCTCCCTGTTCACAGGAGCCACTCAGACACTTTACCTCTGGTTCAACAGGGAGTGGCCCCCCAGGCTCCAGTCAGCGGGACTCGCGCACCTGCTTACTACGGTGGAGAAAAAAGTAGCCAACAGGCCGAGACTCACTCCATGTTAGCCTGCAAGCAGCCCATGCCGCTGCAGCAGTGCAGCATCATCACCACTGTTTGCAGAGGGGCCATCAGCGGAGAAGGTGGTGCACAGCAGCCTCACACCAGGTGTGTCTGTGTCCCGTCGCCCAAGGCAGAACCCAAAGTGCAGGGTGTTGGAGAAATGGGTCCTCTTCCCCCTAAATGTAACAAGACACTCTGCTATGGCTCTTTCAACCATCATGTCAATTTTGAGGACACATTCGCTGCCTACTGCCACCCCCAGCCCATCCCAGCCCCCTCTCAGCTGCTGCCCCGCCCGGCCGGCGTAGAGCCAGACTGTGACATCCAGGATGCGGTGGCACCTCCTTCAGCGACGAACCACCTCACCCTACCTCGCCTCATCTCCTCTGTTAGTGAGACGGGCCTGGATGCCAAACACCTGCTGCGGTGCTGCAACCTCAACTGCTCTTGGATCAGCTTGCTGCCTCCTGGTGCTGGGCCACAATCCCAAAAACACTTTAGTGGTGAAGAGTCCCGAATCAGTCCCGTTAGCCATTTCAGAACCATAACTCGGGAAGCGGGCACTATGACAGCCCACAAAGAGCTGAGGGATGTTGGGGTGCAGACAGGACATATTGTCGTGCCCCATGTGTTCCCCCAGATCTGCCTGGTAGAGGACAGCAGGACGTCCTGCAGCCAGACTCTCAAGAAGCCATGCGGTGCTCCCAAGTCGCCAGTAAAGGAGGTGAAGTGGGATGCAGAAGGGATGACGTGGGAGGTGTACGGGGCCTCTGTGGACCCGGAGGAGCTGGGCGTGGCCATCCAGAAACACCTGGAGATGCAGATCAAGGAGACAGCGAGCCAGGCGGCCAAGCTGTTGCGTCAGGACACCAATGTCTCTCAGCAGGTCGGGAACGCCGGCTGCCAGAGTAAGAGGAGCAGGATGATGAGCTCCATCCCAACCCCCGCCTGCTGCACTCGCAGTACTACAGCTGTAGACTAACGGGACAGGGGTTAGGCTAGTCTCAGCCCATGAAGATGGAATAATCTGCATACCAGAACCAATGGAAAAGCTTTTTGTGAAATGACATTTCAAGATTTGTGGTTTGAAAAGGGGAAGAAAAAAAAAGCGCTGACAAGGAAGCAAATGATGAACTAACAGCGGCGTTATATTTCATCACTTGACGTCTAATGGTTCAACGTTTCAACTATTGGAATCATGATTCCTGCAGCTGTGCACTGCCAGTGTTTTCAGAGGGCAGCACAACCAAACCCTCTTAATCCCTGCTCCTCCTCCTCCCTCTCCCATCCCCACCACTTTGTGGGTTTGGTGTGCCTCCGCCTGGCTGGGGCTCCACATGGTGTTTGGCCTCTTGAGTGGCATGCGCTGGCACATTGCAGGGGATGCTTTATCTTACATTCCAGTCTACGGCCTCAGAAACAGCCATAGAGTCCAATTCACCCCTTTCTTCACGAAGCATCACCACATGACACTAAAACATCAGCCTTCTATTGATACGATGCTGGAGAGTGGTGTTTTGTGACATGTTGTTTTTAAATGGCACACAGCAGTAACATGTCATCATCAGTAGTGGCTTGTATATATGGTGAGTACCTGAAGAACAGCAAACCACTGGTCACTTCTCTATCCTGACGCTGCTGTACTTTATGCATTCATGGCTCTGGCACCAGCTCATAGTGTGCAGCAGTCTTTCCCAAACACTGGGTCGGGACCCTCAGGTCGGCTGCAGAAGATTTTATTTGGGTCGTCAAATAAATGAACAGAATTTCATCCATAGTCTTTTATTTACACATTTCTATCTACAGTGCACCTTTGAGTGTTTGTAGTGTTCTGATAATTCGCCTACTTAAACAATATGAAAGGCTAGCATACCTTTTGTTTGTTTAATTGATGACAGGGGGAAAAGGGTCTATTAACACAACCTAAATGCATTTCGTTTAACTGATGAGAGGAAATGAAATGAATGACAGCGAGTTGTGATTTTTCAAACATATAACTTTTCTAAATGTCTGCTTTACCGCTTCAAGATGATATCGTGTGATGTGGAAATGGCAGTAAACATTATTAGGACTGTTCATTTATGCACAAATTTGTTTTTCTCACATTTGTTTGAGAAATGGGTCCCAAGAAAGCAGGTCTGTGAAGCACAGATCTACAATAACACATTAGTATTCATTGTGGGGTGAAATGAACACTGCAGCCTACTTTAATCATGTTTATATGATCCAGACAAGCCTCTCCATTTCCTTGTCCCAACTGTGTAACTGATGTTAATGTAATACAGCAAAATATCAGCTGATAAATTGCCCAGTCAAGTATCCGAAACACCGGTAATGGAAAATACATAATTTAGGTGGTATGAAATAAGTAAATCAAACTGTTTCACTTCATAGAGCAAAGACAGTAGAGCTGACCCGAGCCACGCAGTACACCACTGGGACTCATCAGTGTCGTCTGTGAATGAAGCAGAGACCAAGAAGGAAAGCTGACTGTGCATTAAGTGTCGAACACACTGTGAAACACAAGCATGTGCTGCAGTATTCCTCCTGCTGCTGAAGAATCCTGTTTTACAGACTTCTCCGTTCCTGATGCCGCAACGTTTTTATTCGAAAGAAACCCTTGAATAATGAAAGATGTGAAGGGTGAGGTTACCAGCTTTTATTTTGTGTCGAACGTAAAGATGTTTTAGTTTACTATATATATCATACTTCGGTGTACTGTATTTCAATGATTTACAGATGTATCGTCTTCATTTTGTGAAACAGACACTGAATGTATTTCTGCTTTCTTCAGTGATCTTCAGCTCCATGACTCATATTCCCTTTCTGTTTGTTTCCACTTGTGTTCAGTTAAATCCATTGCCAGAGGTTAGGTGACGTCATCAACTCTGTTATGTCAGTTCAGTGTAAAGCTTTTGCAAACAGACTGGATTAAAGGCCGAGACACACCAAACCGACATCAGAGGACTAAGCGGCGACGAAGGGCGACTATTGTGTCCTTGTGAAAATATTTGTGTCATGGAATGATCAGACGAGCTGAAGATGAAAGATGAAAAATGAAAAGAGCCTTCTGTGTATGTCCTCTTACTCTGATTTGCTTCAGCTGAACAGCCAATCAGAGTCACTTCTCTCACCGACGGGCTCCGCTGCAGATTCAACCGGTTCAATCGGTGGAAAAGCTGCTGACAAGGGCTGACAAGGGCTGACTGGTGCCGGCGGTGCTCTCCGGCGGCCTGGTGTGTCGGGGCCTGAACTGATTGTCTGAAGTTTTAATGGACAGCGTGACGTTCTGAGAAATCTGTGGACATTTGGGGAATTATTTTGCCATCTTCCCCCAGATGAGAAGATGAATATCAGTTCCATCTCTTTATGTCCAGTGCAGAGATAGATAGGTCTAGGAAGTATTTAGCCTAGCTTAGCATAAAGACTGGAGGTAGACTCCCAGCCGATCCATCAAAGGAGAAACAGCATGCCTGAATGAGGTTGAAGCTGTGACTGATGTTGTGCTCTCTACAAATCAGTTTACAGAGATGCAACTCATATATGACTGGCTGAAAACAAACTTCACAATTTTACAGTAGAGCCGACATATAATATGTTCTGTTATGTGTTGTGTTAAACGTTTGTTATGTTCCGTTATGAGGAACTACGCTCTCCACCGGTAGAGATGAAGAACGTCTTTGAAACTGAGGTGGCATTGAGCAGGACGGCCTCTTTGACTCACTACTTTCTTTCTGTTTTCTTGGTACTCTGCCTTACACATGATGGCTGCTTTTGAGAATCACTGCAGCATAACCTTTGTTTTGTTTGAATCATATTTCAGGTTCCACACAGGCATTAACGCAGAATGTCGACTGAGTGCTTGTCAGTTGAAAGTCTTGTTGTCTAAATTAGTTGGAGCAATTTCAGTGTCCAAATCTTGATGCCAGCAATAAATGACTGAAGCTCTGTGGTGCCTTTGGCTTGATGGATGAGTGCGAATGTCAAAGATTCTCAGACACAAAAATTCCACCAGGTAATGTGAAGTCTACTTGTGAAATCTGATGCTTTAGTATATAGCTGAAGACATGTTAAGATTTGCACAAAAGCTCATAAATGAGCTGACATGAACAGTAAAAGACCATTACGACTGCTGAGCCTTTCACAATAAAGTCAGTGACACATTCTTACTCCCAGCTCGTCAAATGCTGCCGCTTTGTCACGACCCTTTAGCAACTGTATTCGACGCACCAGGCTTTCAACGAACTCCAATGTAAACCCTCCTGCTGCATTCGTGGAAGGTTAAAGCATGTGACGTAGTATAAGGTGCCCGAGAGTCTGCTCGGCCGGGTGCAGGAGGCAGTGCACCAAGCGTCTGTATTTGACAAGTTATGAGTGAGAATGTGTTGCTTGAAAAGAGAATTGGGTATGAAGGATTCAAGGATCATTTGTTGTCATTATGCAACACAGGGATGCACAACCAAATGCAGATGAAGCCTATTTGTAACCCACAAACACAAGACAAACTAAACACAAACAGTCGTGCATTTTTTTAATTTTCATCATCAGGAATGTAGACGCAGCAACAGAAACAATTCTCTTCAAATCGTCTTCACATTAAGAACTCAACATGAATGGAACATTGTTCATCAACTGTGACTGTGTTTGAGCAGCAAGCATCAGGATGTAAACAGAGTCCTCCTCTGATCCACCAGAGTCCTGCTCTCTGTCCTCATGTCCAATCAAGTTCAGCTTGATGGATGCAGGTCTCTGTGAAGATGTGGACTCAGCAGCCAACGACCTCCCATTGCTTTCATCCATCTTATTTTTCTTCAACCGGACATCAGACAGCCATGAGTATGCTACCTACATGGACTGTAGTTAGCAACCGCTTTTTTAAGATGCGTAAAAGGTATAAAACACAGTTAATACACTGTGATGATGCAGCATGAACATGAACAGCACTTCCTGGTGTAAGAAGATGTGGTAAAGGAAGCTCCTGCCTTCCAGCTTCCTTCCTCTCACTGCCTCCATGTCTCTCAACGTGCCGTTCTGCCCCACTTCTTTCGTCCTTGGCCACACTTGACAACAACAGCCATTCTGATTGGGCTGGGAAGCCTCTACAGCCCGTCTCCACAGGAAAAAACATTGCCTGCCTTGTCCTTACACTTAAACTAAGGACTGGTACTTCAATGGGCCTCTTCACAACCCTTCTCAGGGTATTGTCAGCTCAACCAGAATAAATTTCCGGTCCTTAGTTGGCTACAATACAATGTCCGGATGGAAGGTTGTGTGGCAGCCTGCTTCCCTCTTGGACTGTCACCTTCCAGGACATGGCAGTTTGCTGCAGGCGACTGTACCGCCATTAAAGTTATGTTTTGCACCCCGGACTGTTTGTGTACCAGTGTCCCTTTCTGACTATAGAGCTTGCAGTAAGGGTCATCTCTCAGCCCCCATGTGTGCATATGGGATGGCGAAGGAAGGGTATCGTACACGGATCCGAAGAGGAAGGAAATAGGGAAGGGCTTCAGTCTCCACAGCTCTGACCATGTGATCTTGTGCTTGTGCAGATCCCATTTCAACCAGGCGCCTTGGGACTGAGAGTAGGAGTCCTATAACATTGACTAGGGCAGTGATTCTTAACCATTGGGCCGCGGCCCATGATTGGGCCGCGAGCGCCACCTAGAGGGCCGCGAAAAACTTTCAGTTTTGCACCTGTGGGCCGCGAGGGCCGCGGGGCCGCATAGGTTATCAATTGAAGACACCAGAGATATTACTGTTATCCATGAGACGCTCAGTTACAATACAGCTTCCCACCACCTGGTGGTGGTAATGCGTCAGTCAGTTGTTTAACAAGCTGCAATAAGCAGAAGAAGACACTCAGCTAGCCGCTAGCCTGTAGCGAAAGTTATGGATAAGTTATTAAAAAGAAAAAATGAAGACGACAGTGGTGCCATACCCCCCAAAAGTCTAAATGTGTGTGCAAGTACAACCCTGACTTTCTTAAGTACGGCTTTGTGAACGGAGGCAACGAGGCAGAGCCGAGGGCTCAGTGTGTGGAATGTGGGCTAATGCTATCAAACGAAGCTCTGAAGCCTTCGAAACTAAAGCGACGCGTAGCGACGAAACATACAACGCTCGTGGGAAAGCCTGTTGGGCTTCTTGTTGTGTATGCAGGTTTACATACACATGATAATAAATGTCTTTGTGATCATCACATTGTATCATCTCATTTATTTAACAAGGGTTTTGCCTGTTCAACACCGGCATCCTCGATCCCCTCCCCTTCCGTTCCTACGGCTTGTTTGCGCAAAACGTCACAAAACATGTCCGTGTTTGGTATCCCAGCATGCCCAAAATCCTCATCTTTGCAAAGAAATCATCGATTTTCTTAATTTCTTATGGTTTCTCCACAAAATGAGCCCAGACACACACTGTCCAAAGTCGCCATAACCGCTGCAAGTCGTATCTTGCAGCATTTCGACGGAAAAAGACACATTACAGACCCGACAACATGCTAGCGGATGGTACCATGGAGCTACTGCCTTCAGAAAACGCTAGTACTTATAGTGCAAACCTTATCCTCCTTTTCCATAAGCCGTCAACCAACGTTTGCGTAACTGAGCTATTTTCATTCTCGTTCGTGCGCTCGGTCGCAGCCATTAAGCACAGCAAGTCCGCAACTCACACACCATGTCTTCGACCTTATATACATAGTTTTTGCAATTTGCAAAGGCTAAAAATAAAAGGAAAATAATATAATATCACAATATAAAGGGAGAAACACCTTTAGTGTGTCAGAATATCATTTGGGTACCATGTGTCCATTTGGGTCTCCAAATGTCCTTTTAGAGCTCCGCCTGGATCTCTTCATGGAAGAAACACTGTAGAATGGTCATACTTTGTCCAATCTTCTTCAAATTTGAGGCAGTTGTTCACTGATAGTGTAGTTACAGCCCTATACTGTCCTTTACCTGTACAGATACAGCCACCGGCAATTATTTATACTGAAAGATACTTTTTTATTTTATGCGGACAGAAATCTTAAATTTTTACTGACTCCAACGGCCCACTGCTCTGTTTCTGTATGACCTACAGGTTGTCTGACACTTTTGATGCATATAGTCAGAGTGGGACACTTTGTACTTGAAAAGTTGGGCCCCGAGGTCAAAAAGGTTAAGAACCCCTGGACTAGGGTGTTGAAGAATAAGAGAGGAGATGTGGAACCAGCCAAAGTGCTTTATATAATTCTATTCAAATGAAACAGATTTTAACATGGTGTTTAGATCTACAGCAAATAGCCTATGCATCTCTGAAAAAGTTGCAGAGTTTGAGAAAACAATTGATGAATTTGGAAAAGGAGCCAAGAACAAGAACCCCAATAATATAACTTAAAAACAGAAATGAAGAGTTCAGGCTAGTTAAGCACAGATTAACAGAAAGGTAGCAGAAGCAGTGGGAGAGCAGAGAGATGTTTTATAGAAGTCTCTACTGACTCAGAAGCTGCAACCTTCGGTCATGCAGATCAATTATAGATGGCATTCCTCGAACCAACACTGTTTTTGGTGAAAGTTTTTGGACCATCATACTGTTGTGAGCAATAGAGACAAACTTGAAATGTTTTTTACAACAATACAATAATATCCAGATTAACATTACAGAACTAAAGAGCACATTATTTAAAATATGAAAACATTACAATCAATGTTCCCTCTAAGCTGCGCACTTGAGCAATCGCGCACTGCTCGCACATTCTCAGCGCACAAGAAAATCTATGCAGCGCATAAAATAAAATTCAACATAAACGTATTAATTAATATCTAATATTAGTCCTAATCTTATCTAATCAATTAAACCAATAATAATAATAATAATAATAATAATAATTTTGTTTTCTGTACTATTTTGCAACGTAACTCAGTGAGTGACAGGTGTCCAGCCAATGATACGATTCGGTTCACTTACGCTACGCAGCCAATCATAGCATTGACACTATTGCCCTGCCCATTCGCGCCGTGCAGGTTAGCTAGCTATCAACAGTGCGGCGGAGTTACGAGACGCAAATGCTAACCCCTTATCATGGCGAAACGAACGGGCAGCGACATAAAGTCAAAGCAAGAAGCAGACGAAGCCATCAACCTGGACAAAGTGTACAACCATTGGAGAAGTGAGAAGGACAGACGTGAAAAATAAGGTACAATTTAAGTCAGATTTGTGCATATTCTAGTGACATTTATTAAGATTTTTTACTTATGGATATTAATCATTAAATTATGTTACTACTAGATAATTTATGGGTAGTAGAAATGATAATAAAAAACTGAGTAATTACATATTTTACAGACAGAGTTACAGGAATTTACACTGTATCACACAAGCTACAGCACACGTCATTGTGCAAAATGTGAATGTTTTAATGTGAACAAAATGTTATGTCTGAAAGGTGTATATGTATCATTTCTTCCAGAACAGGACCCTCACACAGGCCACAACAGGACCTCACACAGGCCAAAGCAAGACTCTTCCCATGGCCAAGCAGGACTCTCACATAAAACATACTACACATCTCATGAACAACAAGATTTTTGTCTTTTTCCTTTAAAGTTTGTCAAATCACTTATATTAAAAGTAAACTAGTGAAAATTGCTGCTGTAATTTGATTCTTTTAATAAGCCATGTAACTTGCTATGATCCAAGGTTTTGAACAGGTGTGATACTGGTGTGTGGCCACAGCGTGCACATCTGATGTTGCTCACAGTGGTCCTCAGTGTGCTCAGGGAGCTTGTGTGTATGCCCAGACACATGAAAAATTAGAGGGAACATTGATTACAATTAACATGTGCCTTTTGTGGAGGAGAAGATCATATATATTTCACAGAGATGAGAGTTTTATGGATTATCCCACTCCATACCGGTTGGTGGCAGTAATGCACCATGTGACCACTTGTGAAGCGTTCAAAGCTGGAGCGGAAATGTGGGCGGAGCTAAGCAGAGTATTGGGAAAATGGCGGCGACCATGAGCAACGTGGAAGAAATTCGGAGTCGAGTAATACTGGGGGAATATAATATAACGAATGTAAGTCCGTTTTTATTAATGGTTTTATGACAACATTATCTGCTAATTGCGGGGTCCAGGTTCCTCTGAGCTGCTGCACGGACCCGCTCAGTCACCTCACGAGAGCGGAACACGTAATGTTACTGCCGCGCGCTCTAACGTGTTCCATAGGCAGACTTCAGGTTTATGTCGCTTAACGTCTCTATTTCACCAGTAAATACTCCTCCATGAACGTATCTTAACGTCTCTATTTCACCAGTAAATACTCCTCCATGAACGTATCTTAACGTCTCTATTTCACCAGTAAATACTCCTCCATGAACGGTGACTATAGACCATATTCACCATATTTTCAGCCAGTCTGCCAACCACTTTTAAAAGTCACTGTTGAGCCCTGTTGACTTAACGTACATCTGAACATATTAACTTGTGATTTTAACTATTGTACACAATATTATCTGAGTATTAATTGATTATGTATCTACTAACAGTTGATTATTGTCCTCTCGTATATCTATATTATATAATTCTATGATAAGGACCGTCGGTCTGTGCGTCCTGTCCAGAAGCTCTCCAGATAACACTGAAGACACTAGTCTGCAGAATGTTCATAAAACAACCACATCAGCCTGCTGATCCTGGCCTTTAGGTCACCACTGAGACCTGATTTATCAAAGACCAGCACAAAAAAACAACCCACAATTAGATCTGTATAAAATCATCAGCCCTGTCGCTCAGCTAAGATGAGGTGAACACAAGTCCACCGCACTCAACCAGGTTCTCTGTCACTGTCACAAAATATCTCCTCTTTTAGCCCAGAATCCCTGGTTCAGCTCCAAGACGATGCACTATTCAATTAGCTCTAAGAAACCAACAGATACAAATGACTGTTCCGTTGTGGATGTCCATCCTTCAAACCATCAGGGACTGCCAATATACTGTGGTTACTGAATTTATTAAATCGTTGTTCTCTCTGACTTTATTGTCGTAACATTACTTTTTACTGAAAACATGACTTCTCAGGTGGGATGTGCTTTGAATGAGCAGATCATTTTGAACGTGAGCAGAAGTGTTGCTGATACACACATGAATTATTAAAGTCAAGGGGTTCATAAATGAATTCATGTATCATTGAGGCAGTGGTGGGCCGTGCATTTTATACCTGGGCCTTCACTGCTGTCCTGCAGTTGAACCACCTAACCTCACTATGACGCTACGTTATTATTTGTTTGGTGGACAAATGAAGCTATACACCTATAAATACACTAACTGCAGAGTGCAGATAACGTTACATGTATACGCGCACGGGATGCTGCGTAATGAACGGACAATGCGTTAAAAAACCTGCGAAGCTAAAACACGTATTCATCCGCACACTGAAGAGCACGGGCCATTCAAATATTATTCACATCAGAGGGAACAATATGAAATAGACAAATCAACACAGTAGTAATGCTACGATCACTCCCTCCAGGAAATACGCCACACCTTAATTCTTGTTACTGACGGATTTATTCGTCTGTCAACACCGAGAGGGAAAATGAGTCCACCTGGAAACACATGAATCTTCAAAGATGATCACTTAAACACTTAACTCAAACTTAACTTTAACTTAAACACTTAACTCAAACTTAACTTTAACTTAAACACTTTAACTCAAACTTAACTTCAACACTTTGCGCAGAGTATATAGACTTCTGCCGCTTCACGTGTTGCTGTGAGCCGATTTGAAATACTTTTTGACACTACTCTGATGACTCCGTCCTGGCAGCAGGACTCGGTCCTCCGCTCCTCACTCATAGTATTATTACAACGGGGTACTTAGCGCTGTCGCTGTACTTAACACAGGCACGTGAAAGCTTCTTCTTCTTTGAGACCAACTGGCGGTTGGCAAACGACGAATTGGCGCATTACCGCCACCAACTGGTAAAATAAAATAAGTCATGAGACGTGTTGTATTTTGCCAGAGAATGAAAATATGCTCATATTTCTGCAAAATAATTGCTGAAGTTTGAAGCTGCAGTGTGTGTACAGAGTGTGTTTTGTATTTATTTAAGTATACTGTAAACTATTAACAGTTAACATATTGTTCATCGTTAAAAAGTGTGAAGCTGTAGTTTGAAGCCAAGTGTTTTGTATTTATTTAAATTTATAGTATACTTTAAACAGTTAATATATTGTTCAATTTGAAGAAAAACACCATCGGTTCAGGAACTGTTTCGGCACCGGTGTCGTTTTAAAAGTATCGTTTTAGCACCGGTATCGGAAAAAACCCAAACGATACCCAACCCTAATTAAAACAAGCTGCACTGGAAGCAGAGCAACTGAGGAAGACTAGCTGTGCAATGAGAACATAAGATAATGGGGAAAATATTTTTATAAATTATAATACATGTAGTGTATTTAAGAAAAAATATTAAATTATAAAAGAGCTATAACTTTGTGATTCTGTTTAGACCAGCAGAGAAGGCCTTGCAGGCCCTGAGGGCCCACCACTGCATTGAGGTGCCTCATTTAAAGACACAAAATAGGACTCCGCAGAGATTAGAATAAATGAGGATTTGATCTACAGGAGAATAAATATGTGAAAGATGAGAGCTCTACTGCATTATGTTCAGCTCTATTTTCATATGTTGAAGCATCACCTACATTTTCTTCAGATGTTTTCCTTGACATAAATATAGACATTTCCAACATACAATTGGATGTTTATGAGACCAGTGCATGAATATAGTTAACTTCTTCTGCTTATTGATTGGATGATTTGTTGCTTTTAGGTTCATACATCAGATTACCCTGGCAACTACCCTGGATATGATGACACCTGGGATATGCAGAAATTTCAAAAGGTACATTTGAGTTATTTCGGACCTGCGGGTGGCTGCTGGTGATGGGTGAAGTGTGGTCAATGGTCAAACTGAAACATCATTTCATGCTTTATGTCCAGAAAGAACCAATGAAGTTACTACTGTCAGTGTGTTTTCAGTCAGACTTGGACTGCTTTGATCCCATGAGCACTCCAACCGGTGTGTGATTAAATGCAGATGTCCTCTCCATTTGCAGAACTTCAGAATTGACGTTGTGCATCTGGATGAGAGCAGTATGGAGTTTGACATGGTGGGGATAGATGCAGCCATCGCCAACGCCTTCAGAAGGATCTTACTAGCAGAGGTAGGACAAGTCTTTCTCGGTCTACATCGGACCTTTTCTAGGGACTTGTGTTTCCGTCCTAATGTGAAGAAATTGTACATTTTGTAGCAGTTTCTTAAGAGAAAGGAGTCTTGGAAATGTTCATTTCATGCAAGTTGCATTATTGTTGGTTGTAGGTGCCGACCATGGCTATAGAGAAGGTGTTCATCTACAACAACACGTCCATCGTTCAGGATGAAGTCCTGGCCCACAGATTGGGCCTGGTCCCCATCAAAGCCGACCCTCGTCTGTTTGAGTACAGGAGTGCTGGTAAAGCTTCACTCACACATGTAACAGGAGAGCCCAGGGCTCCCTTCTACTCTGCTGCAGTGGTCCACCTTCAAGCCGTTTGAGGAGGTTTGGGGTTGGATAGTCATGATCCTCTTTTGAATCTTTTCTTATCACTTGTGGAATGTAATTCAGTTCAACTTTCAACATTGGAGAGTAACTGACAAAAAAGCTCAAAGATTGAGTTGGTGTGTAATCCATAGTACAGAAGGATAACACAGTTGTGTCTCATCACATAGCTTCTGATGTTACTGGTGCTCTAAATCGGTATCTTTTCATGTGTGTGTGTGTACTTTAATATGCTGAAGCGAGCGTTTCTGCTGCTCTGTCAGCTGAGAGACGGTGTTGAAGTGAACCAGGTGAAGTCAAGATGACAACTATGATCGCTGTTAAATATATAAACGTTGGCCAACACTTATCAGTACATCTGTTCAACAAGCATGAACGTGTAACGTGTTCTGTCTTATGTCTGTGTTCTTATTGATTGTCGTTTATAAACTTCACTCAGGAATGTTATTTATTCAGTTAACATTTGTTTCCAGTGATATATTGATTACTTTATGTTGTGACTTTGCTTTTGTAAACATTACTGTTGATGCTCTTGAGCAAATATTTTGCTATATCTAAATTATTCAATTCAATTCAATTTATTTTTGTATAGCCCAAAATCACAAATTTGCCTCAGAGGGCTTTTTTCAGAGTTTTTGCCTATACCAGTTTGTCCATGGGCCGGTCCAAGGCAAGCCAGAGCCAGCCCTAACTATAAGCACTATCAAAGAGGAAAGTCTTAAGCCTACTCTTACATGTGGTGAGTGTGTCGGCCCCCCGGACTGAAACGGGAAGCTGGTTCCACAGAAGAGGAGCCTGATAACTGAAGGCTCTGGCTCCCATCCTACTTTTTAAGACTCTAGGAACCACAAGTAACCCTGAATCACTGGATCGCAGCTCTCTAGTAGGGCAGTATGGTACTATAAGCTCTTTAAGATATGATGGAGCCTGACCAGTTCGGGCTTTGTAGGTAAGTAAAAGGATTTTAAATTCTATTCTAGATTTTACAGGGAGCCAGTGCAGAGAAGCTAATACAGGAGTAATATGATCTCTCCTCTTAGTTCTTGTTAGTACACGAGCTGCAGCATTCTGGATCAGCTGGAGAGATTTCAGAGACTTATTAGAGCAGCCTGAAAATAAGGAATTGCAGTAATCTAGTCTAGAGGTAACAAATGCATGAACTAATTTCTCTGCATCGCTTTGAGACAGGATGTGCCTGATTTTTGAAATATTACGTAGGTGAAAAAAGGCAGTCCTAGAAATAAGTTTGATCTGAGAGTTGAAAGACAAATCCTGATCAAAGGTAACTCCAAGATTCTTGACGGTGCTGCTGGATGCCAGCGCAATGCCATCTAGAGAAACTACATCATTAGATAACTGATTTCGGAGGTGTTCTGGGCCTAGTGGAATAACTTCAGTTTTGTCTGAGTTTAACATCAGGAAGTTGCAGGTCATCCATGTTTTTATGTCCTTAAGACACGCTTGCAGTTTAGCAAGCTGGTTGGTTTCATCTGGTTTGATCGATATATATAATTGAGTATCATCTGCATAACAATGAAAGTTTATAGAGTGTTTTCTGATAATATTGCCTAAAAGAAGCATATATAAGGTGAACAAGATTGGTCCAAGCACAGAACCTTGTGGAACTCCATAACTGACGCTGGTCTTCATCGAGACTTCATCATTTACATAAACAAACTGAGATCGATCCGATAGATAGGATCCAAACCAGTTCAGTGCGGTTCCTTTGATGCCAATATAATGTTCCAGTCTCTGCAACAGGATGTAGTGGTCTCTAGTGTCGAACGCAGCACTAAGGTCTAACAGGACAAGAACAGAGACGAGTCCTTTGTCTGATGCGATTAGAAGGTCATTAGTTATTTTTACCAGAGCTGTCTCTGTGCTATGATGCTTTCTAAATCCTGACTGAAAATCCTCAAATAAACTATTGTTACACAGAAAGTCACACAACTGATTTGCAACTGCTTTCTCAAGGATCTTAGAGAGGAAGGGAAGGTTCGAGATCGGTCTATAGTTGGCCAACACCTCTGGATCCAGAGTGGGCTTCTTAAGAAGAGGTTTAATCACAGCTACTTTGAAGGACTGTGGTACATGACTGTGGTACATGACCTGTTAGTAAAGACAGGTTGATCTAATAAAGTTGTGCTCATTAATGGTAGCACTTCTTTAAGCAGCCTAGTCAACACACAATCTGTGTGTTAAGAGACAGGTGGAAGGTTTAGACGTAAAAATTGTTGAAGTCAGTTTGTCAAGGTCAATGGGAGTAAAGCCATCTAAACATATATCAGGGTTTACAGCTGTTTCTAAGGTTACTCTATTTGTGGAAAGATCGGTCGAGGGCAGGAGATTATTAATGTTCTCTCTAATAATTATAATCTTATCATTAAAGAAGTTCATGAAGTCATTGCTACTGAGGTCTATAGGGATACTCGGCACAACAGAGCTGTGAATTATAAATAACTCCTAATCCTGTTCTGAATCTATTTGTTTTTTAAAAGAAGATCATTAAGTCGTGAAGAAGTAGAGTATTGATAAAAGTAGCTCTTGTAGTAATACAATCCTAAAGATGCTCTCTAGCTGAAGGCCAGCGTAGTTCTCTGCATGCTTGGAAAGGGAGGAGTTTGTTGTTGGTTGCAATCTGCAACTCGCCACTAGATGTCACTAAATCTCACGCTGTTCCTTTAAGAGTACGGTAACCAATACGGCTACATCAATCTGACTACATCAATCTGACTCCAAACTTGAGGGGAATGGTTTCACTATGTGGGACACAGCGTTACTAATTCATAGTATTCCATTACATCATCATTACAGATATTATGCAACCAGTTAAAATCTAACGCGATTATCATTAAATAACAACCATGATCAATGAAAAAGGAAATGTATGATGCGTTCAAGACAACACTGTGAAATCACTTCAACAGAATGGTGTCAAACTGCAGTTGAATCAGATTGTATCAAACTTTATCAAATGGTTCCATCGGTGCATCAACCACATGTGGAGATCCGTATTGAACGGTCTTGAGAGGGAAGGTAACACCCCCCGGTTCTGCTCTGTTTATGCCAGGTGAAGAGTCTGCCGAGGAGGAAGGTTCAGAAATCGACACAATTCAGCTGCAGCTGAAGATTAAATGCAGCAGGAACCCCAGAGCCAGCAAGGACTCCGCTGACCCCCGAGAGCTGTACCTCAACCACATGGGTAGGTGTCAGGCGACACCAAGTGAATGAGCAATTGCTGGTGATGTTTGCCGATACAGACTCGCAACCAGTAGCTGACACCAGACCATCCACACAAATGAGTGATTGTTGAAAATGTTCAGTTGAGGAAGGACATTTTCCAAGTAAGACAGAGCATCCAACACTAACGGGATTATCTTATCCTCCCCTGTCCCGTGCTGTCTTGTCTCAGTTTATTCCAGGGACATCACGTGGGTCCCGATTGGGAACCAGGCAGACGTCTTTGCAGACGCCGTCATCGGGCCGGTGCACGACGACATCCTGATAGCTCAGCTACGGCCGGGACAGGAGCTGGACGTCGTCATGCACTGTGTCAAAGGAGTGGGTAAGAGCTTCTGAGTGAGCTCAGTGTACACACTACAGATCTGGGGAAGGCACACGGGCATTTCTATTTATGCTTTTATTAAGTACCTTTGTTTTTCTGACATGTGTTCCCAGATCAAAAAGTACTTGAGTATGACGATTGATTCTTGACCTGAGATCAGTGT
>NC_136645.1:27624373-27821873 GCF_949748355.1 Melanostigma gelatinosum
TTGTGCAAACGAGATCACCATCACTGCACAGGAATGCTGCTGGGCTTTATTTAAGGTGCGATCTCTACGGTCAATGTGTGCATTCTCAAAATTAGGAGAAGTCCAAAGAGAGTCAGGGTATAAAATGAAACATTTGGATTGCTGTTGTTGAAGATACACAACATCACCCATGTTTCAGTGGCTGGTTGACGTGTGATTCTGATCGAAAAAAACTACAAAAGAGAAATGTTCTGCTGCAGTAATTTATACCAACAATATCTACGTTAAAGAACTTCTCAATCACTCTGACAACACCCTACACTTAAAGACAAGATAACAAAATAACAGTGAACTCAACAGGATGAAAAAGAGATTGTGCTGGTGAGATTAAGCAGCCCACAATGGGTTTATGAAGGCTATGATGAGGGAATAAAAGCATAAATAAGAGCTATTATCCACAGTGATGCACTTTATGGTTGGTAACGGGCAAACGTCTTTAGTGAAAACACATTTTGCAACATAAACCGTTGAAGCTTGAGATGTCTTTGTGGCAAAGAAAGCTATAGACCTTGTATAGATTGTGTACATTTAGATAAACAGGACACAATATGAGTGACAACATATTGACCAGAAGCTGTAGGTCTGTGTGCTCCATCACCACTTCATATGGCTGGTTTCAGGTCAGTATACACTCTCGAAAACAGTTGAATATTACATTCCATTTCTCCCAACTGATTCCCCTAAATACACACTGAACCATTAGCCCCATAATAATGCATCATCATGTATTGTTGATTTATATTTTGTATTAATAATCTAAATCTACAAAGTAGCTAAAGCTGTCGAATAAATGTGTTGTAGTAAAACGTCCAGGGTTTGCCTCCAGAGTAGAGGAGTGGAGGCAGTAGGGGGCTTATATTCCTTTCCTGGGGTGTTGGACCCTGTAAATGCTCCACATGGGACAAATGACAGGACTCAGAAATCCATCACCTAATTCAGCACCATGGATTTATTAATACACACACCATTTAAAAAAATGCACATTAATCGGTACCTAGCTGTTTCTGGGAAGCTTCTGAAACGTGCTGCGGTGCGTTTGGTGGAATCATGGGGATTGTGTGGAAGGGCCACAATCAGTTCCAAGGGCAAGATCCTCAGTCAGATAAAGAATCAATGTGTGATACTCAAGAACGAGTACCTCAAAATTCTACTTAAGTACAGTTGTAAGCTATCAAAAATACCATGTTTTGGTTGACAGGTTGTGAGCAATTTCTCAATTTATAATAAAGTGTTACGTACACAGGGCAGTGTGTGGCCATGGCGTCAATCATTCTTCAATTTTTGTGGAAAGTGTAGTTTGCTACAATGTTAGGGTGATTTGACTTGGGTTACCAAAAAATAATCAAACTATAAGGTCAAGTGAGCGAGACAATGCACTTGTTCAGAAACAAAATATTTCTGTTGCTCTGTTGCTGGAAAAAAGATCTTGGATCAAGACATGTTTTTTCTTCTTTTGCTAGTTAGAGTCTCAGGTTTGTCAAATAAACTGATGTAAACATCTTTTTTTATGGAACTAACTAATTTATTCAATAGGATTTCCACTGAATCAAGTCCCCTGAAAGGTTTCCCTCTCTTCTTCTGTCAACACCACTTGGCACGCTCACCAGCTTCTCTTTGAATCGTCACTTCCGTCTCCTCCTCAGCGAAGCAAGATGGCGGCCGTCGTAGAGAGAGTTGATGGATGTGTTGGGTCCTTGGACTCAGACGCGGCGTCGCCGAGACAGTCCAGCCCTCCACCGGACCAGCCGCACCAGAACAACCCGCTGTTGGGACTGCCCATTGTGGCCATTGAGACCGTTCTCAATTTCCTGTCTTACGATGAAATCAGCCTGCTGCGCTCGGTAAGAACAAAAACAAGCCGACTAGAAGGTGAACAAAGCTAACGCTAGCCACATGCACTTATCTTTGGATGCTAGTTAAGTAAACTCTACGTAGAAATAAGTGTGGATAGTATTTAAAGCCAGTTTTGAATGTGCAGCCGTCTGACTGAAGCCATGGCCCGCAGTGGTTAGTTGGCTAATCTGCAGCACAGCCTAGCTGAGCAGACACGGAGTGCACGGCTCACCACCAACACACCAAGAGAGGAATGTTCAATTGTTAATAAGAGATTCGAACCGAACTCTTTAGATGCGTGTACTCCTGTTTTGGTGTCCCTGCAGTTCACTCATTTCCGGCCCCTTTGAGATAAGTTCTTTCGTGAGGTTAGCTGGAAATCATTCACTGGTCAGTTTGCACACTAGTCTTCTTTTCACTGCAACTCACCTAATTCTGCTACGGTCACGTGCACAGTTAGAGTTTTGGACGCGGCGTCAGGTCCTCAAGGTCACGCAGCTTAGTTGCAGCAGTTGTGGTCCTTTAATACGTGTTATTGCTGTGCAACATTTCCAGCCACAGTCTGTGCCTTTCTTGTAATTCTGTGTTGCATGGGCGGATCAAGAGCAAATGGGCCCCTGGGCAAAGACAGGGTACAGGCCCCATGCTCCACATTATTCATGACTGTGTCCATGTTTGTGGCTGGTAATTTGCAGGTTTACTGAAAGTTATGTTGTTGGTTTAAATCGTGGATTGTATACAGGCGAGTGGAGCCAATGCAGATGTGTCTTAAAACCTGTAATCTCTCTACTGACCAGGTCAGAGACCTCTGGTTGCAAAAAAAGTCAGATTGTACAGAAGTCTATGAGAAATAGACTCTACTTCTCTCTCATTTATTACCTCAGTAAACATGAGTTTATGGTCTCAATCTCTAGTTTCAAGTCTTCTTCAATACAGCATGATGTTCATTTAGTACATTATGGTCCATTTAGAGTCACACAGACCATAAAGCAGGGGATGCTTTAGGGCGGGGCGACTGTGATTGACAGGTCTCTACCAGAGACGTATACAGCTATCCTCTACTACTCCGACTTCCAAATATGGTAAATTCTATTAACTGTTTGCAACAAGGCAAAATGGCGACGGCTGTAATCACAAAGATGGCGACAGCGGAATTGCCAAACTCGAGGCATCAAAAACAGCAGTCTACAAACAAATATGTAATAAACCCGCCCCCTTCACATGAGCAGATGGGACATGGGACAAACTATCAAGTACATGTCAAATACATTTTCCCCAATGATGGTTTGTCATCTTAAATAGTTCGTATCACTCTGATGTGTGTTCAAGTGTGAATCTTCTTTGCTTTTAAGTTGTTTTTTAATGCTCTGCAAAGGGGGTGTGACCTCATGATTGACGAATAATAACGAGTAATAGAACATGCGTCAGTTTGATCATACATTTATCGATAGAGATATGATGGTTAGTTGTTTCTTTCTGGCCAAACAGCCACTGTGGCGCTAACGTAGCAGCTAGGTGGCTCACACTAACAAGCTGTTGCTGTGCTTGGCTCACGATTGGCTCAGCAGGTGTGTGGGCAGGACCTCGATGCCGTGACTCCACCCCACCCTCAATCACTGCTGCGCAGACACTGGCTCTATATGATGTCAAAATCTCAAGATGGCAGCTCCTGTCTCTGGAATATTTTGGCGGGCCCAGCACTAATATCATCCTTACTTTTAGCTGAGTCCTGGGACTCTTGCGTAGTGGCAGTCTGACCTTTTTGGATGCCTGGGCCTGTGTTTCTCATAGACTTCTATACAACCAGAGGAGTTGCCCCCTGGTGGTCAGGAGAGAGAATGCACGTTTTAAGAAAGTTCCCACATCGACTTCACTCGGCAGAACCGGAGGTAGCCGCCTGGTAAGAACCCTAACTAGGCAGACGTCTTCCTGCTGAAGTGGCCTTGAAAAAGATGCCAAACTCCACCAGCTCCACAGTAGATTGCTGCTGGAAGCAGAAGTGCAACTTTATGTCATAAATGAACATACTCCTAAAACGGAGCACCTGTTGTTCACCTGTTTTATGTTGTCCGTCTTCTCCAGGTGTGTAAGCATATGGACGCGATCTGCCAGCGTGTCCTGAATCAGGGCTTCCTGAAGGTGGAGCGTTACCACAGTCTGTGCCAGAGGCAAGTCAAAGCCCAGCTGCCCAGGTCAGTATCACAAGCTCACTGTGTTCACTGCTGTTGAGGGAAAGCCACACACTGTAGAATATAGTGGCATAGTGACATCACACATATTGGTGAAGTCGTTGCACTGTTGTTTAGGTCGTTAACTTAGTAGTAATACTTCTATTCTGTGCTTTACCTGTATCTCTAAATGCTGCTGTAGTGAAACAAGTTCCCCTTGTGGGATTCATGAAGTATCTATATGTCTCTGAAGGGACATTTTGAAAACTGGATCTTCCCAGGGCCATTGTCATTTAAAAAATACTTCGACAAAATTACCTTTATTACATTTCAAAAGTGACTAAATGTCTGTCTCGCATATATTTCTCATTAGTCATGCCGACGACAGTTGAGGTTGAATTCTGTGCTACGACTTGTCTTCACTGGCCGTGTAGTGAAAGCAGCTCGTCAGCAGCAGCTCCAGTCCTCTCCACTCTGGATGTGTTCTGTACATAGACCATCAGAGCTTACAGCCCAACACAGCAGAATAAAATGGACTTGAAGCCTGAAGGAATGCTTTGGGTTGCAGATATTAGGAATGTAGGGGAACAGCTGATGAAGCCAGTGTACACAGCTGTGCTGCTTAAAACTGAATACTGGACCTGTTCCTTAATTCTTTTACCTTTTTGGGGTCCAATACTCAAAAAACGGTTGAGAACCACTGGTTTAGGACATATTTATCTGAGTGATCTCAGCTCTAACCCGGGAGTTACTTCACTCGAGTCAAAGCTCTACAGAAACCTTAATGAATATTTGAATCCAGCATGAATAAATTATACAAAAATGGGACTTTCAGCTGTCCCGTTTTCAACCTAGACCTTGTTTTCATGTTTCTGTGTGTAAGTGACTGATGGTGGCAACAGTTTTTGAAATTGGTCCAGTATTGAAGGAGAACGCTGCTGACAGCAGCTGCTACACGTGCTGTGATGTAATCCTATCGGGGCAACTCCTCGCCGTTGATGTATGTCTACTGAATGAGCGCTGTGTGTCTGCCACTGACAGACTCACATTGTCATTCCAAGTGTCTGACAGTATTATGGAAATAAATCTACAGAGAAATAAAACACTTTTCTTACCTCTCTGTTTGGTATATATTTATAATTGTGACAAAAGTTTTTATAGTCAGACATGTATTGGCAATACATACAAGGCATCTCACGTTTTGGTCACATAGAATGTAAATACAACCAGTCGACCTACTGAGCCAGCGGAGGATGTTTTGGGAACACATGCTGTGTGAATCATTAAAGAGAGAATCACAATTCTTAAACTTGTTTTTTTCCCACCTAATTAAACAAGATTGGAAGTATGGTTTGTGACTTTCTTTTTATTGATATTGATCTCGAAAGAAGATTGAGTTTCTCAAACTAAAGCTATCAGTGAAGTCATTGATGGGGAGAGACATTTAAAAAGAAGTTCTCTGTTGAAAACTAGGGCCCGGGTCTTGACCAATGTGTTCCTCATGAATTGTCTGCAGGCGAGAGTCTGAGAGGAGGAACCATTCACTGGCCCGTCACGCTGACATCCTGGCTGCCGTGGAGACGCGCCTCTCTCTGCTCAACATGACCTTCATGAAATACGTTGACTCCAACCTCTGCTGCTTCATCCCTGGAAAGGTTAGCTCAGCTTCCTCTGCTGCACAGAGCGGCAGCAACGGTGGTCCTACGGACAGAGAACCAGTGACAACGCTTCTTTAAAAAGCTTCTTTTCAGTGCAGTAGGAAGCTGACATTAATCGCATGCTGTCATGATGCCGGCATGTGATGTCCTGGTTCCACTCATAGATTACACTCAGTGGAAGTTTGATATGTCATTGACATTTCCTCAATCGCAAAAATAATGTTTTAGTTAAAACTCAACATCAACATTTCCTTCATGTTCACCATGCTTCTTTCATTTGCTCTAGAGTTGTTAAAAACAGAAATTTGAATCATAGAATACAGGACAAGAGGTTGGTAAAGGTGATTAAAACAGCACACATCATTGGTACCCATCTACTGGGCATCTTGGCATCTCAGGATATTGGTGACAAGAGGTGCCTGCCAAGAGCTCAAAGGGATATTAAATGACAAAACCCAACCAGCCACTAGTGGTGTAACGGACCACCCGATTCGGCACACATGTGAAACGTGGATTTATTAAAGATTAATGTTAACCATTACAGTGTGAAATAAAGTTTAACTGACGATCGTTAGCCGCCAATATTTAGTCCAATATGCGATCAGCATTTATGCTTTTTTAAAGGTCCAGTGTGTAGCATTTAGATGGCTCTATCTGTAGAAATATAATATCTTCGTGTTTTCTTCAGTGTATGGGTAGTTACTGCCATGACATTTGATGCTAAGCTTTTAGATCCTGGCTGTTATATTCCATATGTTTTAAACTAGGCTTACGATGTCAACCATCACATACTAGACCTTTTTAAGTTTAACGTTCCCCAGGCTGGACAGCCTGCCAAGGCTACTACCAGTTTGTTTTTAGCTTTTACTTTAGAGCTGGCTAACGCTACGGGGAACACAGATACCGGGTGTCTACTATCGGTAAACGGAAAACTGGACCCTCTGTGAATCAGCTCTCACCTTTGCTTAAACCTAAACAAACGCTGTGGGCTCCGGGTTGGACCCCCTGCGTCCCCCACATCTACTATTGCTCCACTCACCTCCCCATCGAACTGTGTTGGCTGCGCCTGCCTGGCCGATAAAATCACAGAGCTGGAAGGAAGAATATCCACACTATAAGATCCAGCATGCCGAGAAGCTCATGGACACCATCTTCAGGATTCCTGGCTACGGCTCGGGGCTAAGCCTAAAGCCCTGGTCAGCTCCACGCCATCCCATCATGAGCCCTGGTCCATGCTTGCTGGAAAGGGAGACATCCCTCTCCTACCCCTCATCACTTCAACGTCAAGCTGGAGAATAAATTACGATATCCTTGCCTTTTCACGACTTCCCTTCTCTGGCTAGAGACTCCCAGCCTCCTCCACCTGCCGCCTCGCGGGACCCACTGCTCCGGGTCACCCGAGATCCCTACGCCAGCCATTCCCGAGCCCTCCTCTCGCACCAGGACTCGGCGCTCTATACCGCTCTTTACAGCAGCACCGTGGCATGCTCCTGTCCCTGGTCTCTGTCCTTCCCAGTACATTCCGCCACCACTGGTTAAATCTTCGCCTCCATCTTATCTCCTCGTCCCCTCTTCTGCCCGACCACACTGATAGTTGGGATTCCATAATCAGGAATGTCCGTTTCTTCAACGCAGACACACTGTTTCCCCGGAGCGAGGGCTCAAGACATCCTGTTACAACTGCCACGCCCACTACACGCGCTCCCGACCATCATTCGGCGGATCATCTTTATGTGGCAATCAGCGATACAGTCTGAGATGACTAACATTGATTTTAAAATCTTTTACACTTTTTTAATAGTCGTGGACTTTTATCAGTGGTCCAACTCCAACACTCGGCCGTGGATCACAGCGGTTCAGCAGAGTCCTCAGCCTCCACACTGGGCTCCAGTCCGCCTGCAGGACCTACAACGTAGGCTTCATTGACAATTTCAATGTGTTTTGGGACCGCTCTTCTTCTTTTAAGAACGATGGTATTCATCTCAATAAGCTGGATAGTCGCCTGCTCGCGGCTAATTTGCAGCACGTTGTACACTCCTGTCCGCACGACTGACTATTTAATCTCCACGCTGCCATCTCGGACCACAGTTTCCCGTGACTCCTCCCCCTACTGGCCCCACCTGTCATTTACCCTTCAGCCGCAGCTCTCCCCATTCAGACTATTGTGACAGAGGCTGCGCCGTCCACACCGCATTCACAAAGCCATAAACAAAAACAGCCTCTCTTACATCCTTCACAGTTATGTTCATATCGGCTTCCAGCGCAAGTTCATCATCTACAACCCTGCTTATGTCAACCCCATCCCGTCTTTGTGGACTCGACACCGGCGCACACCCACTCCCTTATTACGTCATCGTAACAAACGGCACGTGTATCGAGCCAACCCCCTACCCAAATCCTCTCAACCAATCATAAAGCACTCCATGAAACTTGCTCTGTTGAACACCCGGTCACTAAGCAACAAAAGCCCAACCATCATTAAATTCATTACTGACAACAACCTTGATATCCTCTGTCTCACTGAAACTTTGCAAAAACACCTCGACTACTACTACTCAACCAAACCACCCCTACTGGATCTCATTACCTGGACAAACTACGCCCTGATGGCCGCAGTGGAGGAATTCCCGCTCTTTACCGCCAACACATCAAAACCAGCCTGACTACCATCCAAACTCAATCCTCATTTGAACGCCTGATATTCAAACTCTGTGGTCCTAAACCCCTGGTCATTTCAATGATCTACCGCCCCTGTTGAGAATAAAACTCATGTTGAGGAGAAAACTCAGGTGAACAGACTTAGGTCGAGGCGTTTAGCTCAATTCAAGCAATAAGGTTTATTTGTAACAGTAGTATTATGTCCAGCAGTTAAACGTGCACGGACCTAGAAAAGTTCACTCTGTAGGAGCGAATGAAAAGCTAAAAGGCGCTTAGACAGAGTGCGCACGCGGTGTTATAGGTTCTTCTGATGGAAGCCTATTGGTTAATGCAAAGTAGGAGGCGGATCTGTTTCTAGCTTTCAGACAGCCTGTTGGAGCTCTGGGCATCTCCGCCCACACTGGCTCACGTCCGGGACCGCCTTCTCTGGAACATCAGTGTGTCTGCATATTGTTAACACTTAAGGTGCCGGAAAGGGTGCAGTTCTAAGCTATTTCGAACTCTCTGTGTGAATAGATAAAGAGAACTCTTCTCCTACTCTAAGATGGCAGTTTCTGCCCTAATCTGGTGGTTTAAGCAAGTGTTTCTTTCAGGGCCACTGTATCTGTTTCTATCGTGCAAACAGGCGACGGAATGCCCTGCTCGGAGTTTTTGACCTACTTACAGTGACCTCACAACTCCGCAATATAAGCTTACAAGTATAGCGCATATTATTTAACATTGAATGAATATATTTTTATTTACACCCCCCCCCCAACCCTGCCTTCCTCGCCGACCTATTTGAATTCCTTACCCAGCTCTGCTCCATCTCTCCTTCCATCCTGTTGCTCTGTGATTTCAGCATCCATATCGACTCCACAGACTGCAAAACAGCCACAGAATTTCTGGACATGCTTAGATGTTTCAACCTTACTCAACACATCCATTTCCCCAATCATAAGCGCGGTCACATCCTGGACCTGGTTCCACTGGAATCACAATCGGCCACCTCTCCCGCTCTGACCTCAACATCTTCGACCGCCATCATCATGGAGATCGACATCCCCATCCCAGAACCTAAAGACGCACAAGTAGACACCACCATGGTTTCCATTTCCACTGCTATGCTGACAACACCCAGCTCTACATCTCTACTAAATCCATCACCCCCACCACCCACTTCACCAACTGCCTCAAAGACAAAGACTTGGATGCAAGCCAACTTTCTCAAACTCTATAGCGACACATCTGAAATCCTCATCATTGGCCCCAAATCACTAAACAAATCCCACCACAACTTCCCCTTCTGCATTGATGGAACCACTGTTCCTGCTTCCACACATATCCGTAACCTTGGTATTATTTTTAATCAAACCCTCTTTCGAAAGCCACGGCAATCGCATCACAAAAACCGCCTTTCATCTCAAAAACATCGCCCGTCTACGCCCCTCCCTCTCCCCCACAGCCGCTGAAAAACTCATCCACGCCTTCATCACCTCTCGACTGGACTACTGCAACATCATCCTGTACGGTTCATTCACCAAAATCATCAACGAACTACAATACATCCAGAACTCTGCTGCCCGTCTGCTCTCCCGCACCAGAGTCCACATCACCCCAGTCCTTCAAAACCTCCACTGGCTCCCCATACAGCAAATAGTCCAGTTCAAGATTCTCCTCATCACATACAAAGCCCTTCATAACCTAGCCCCTTAATACCTTTCAGACCCGGAAGACAAATTAGACTCCAGCTTTTCAGCTGCCCAAGCAGCATTCTCAGACCTGGCCAGCAGAGAGCCCACAGAGACAGTCAGGGGTGTAAAAAAGCCATCAGTGTTTTCAGTCTTCTTTCAGCCATATCTGTTGTGTGTGTTCTGTTTTCCTTTCTTATTTGCTATGTAACGTGCCATTATGTTTTGTCAGGTGATAGATGAGATTTACCGCGTGCTACGCTACGTGAACTCCACTCGAGCCCCCCAGCGAGCTCACGAGGTCCTGCAGGAGTTGAGAGATATCTCCTCCATGGCCATGGAGTACTTCGATGAGAAGATTGTCCCCATCCTAAAGAAGAAGCTGCCGGGGGCCGACCTGTCCGGCCGCCTCATTGGCTCTACGCCAGGTAACAGACATGTGTTTCTCCTGACTCGTAGACTCGGGATTTCAAAAGAGAAACCCCCCTCGCAGATCGGGAGCGAGCGAAGGACTTTGAAAGTTAACGGAAAGATTAACGTGAGACAACATCCGGTTTCTTCAGACGAACATCCGGTTTTCAGAATAAGATGCCAACAAAGTATAAATATTGCATCATGGAAATTAGGTGAATGAATTATATTCACATTAAGTATAAAACATGCTGCCGGCATCTCGTGAGTTAAAGGGAAAATGCACCTAAATTGTGCGTAAAGTGTCTTTATTCTTTGATTTGAGGGTTGCTGGAAATGAATAATACCTGACTGACAGTCAATTAAGATATTTTACTCAGCAAGAACTGAACTGAATTTGGACCTTCAAATGGCACATTTTTAAATGTTATGGTGCTATGAAAATGTTTTTCTCAAAAATTCCACACAATGACTAATGCATATGTTCATGACAGAAATGGGTAATATCACAATATTTGAGGTGCTACAAAAATATTTTTTCTCAATAATTCCATACAATGACTGATATATATGTAATCAAGGCATTGTTGACTTAATAATTGTTAATCGTTGTTTAAAACATTTAATAACAATAAATAACCACAAAGATTTGTTTGGTTTTTGTTAAATAAAGCTCAGAAAACACTTTGAATCTGTAGGCTACTGCCTAATAGTCACATTTTATTTGACCAGTTGGTGGCGGTAATGCGCCAATTCGTCGTTTGCCAACCGCCAGTTGGTGTCAAAGGAGGAGAAGAAGAATCTTTTGCGTGCCTGTGTTGTTGTGCTTATGAGCGACAGCGCGAAGTACCCCGTTGCTATTTTCGCCAAAATAAAAGCCCGTTGTTATATTCGCCAAAATAAAAGCTCTTGTCCGAAGGCATTCTTACTTTTACCCAGCAGGATCTCAGCTTTTTGAGGAGTTTTTTTGTGTAGCTGTAAAGCTCCTGAAGACCTCTGAACCTCTGTCCTGTTCCCTCAGTGGCAGGTCCATCTACCTCCCTAACCACCATGTCCCTGCTGGCCAAGAACACGCCGTCGCGGTCTGAGATGACCAAGGTGCAGCAGCAGGTGAAGGTGAACGGGGCGTCAATGACGGTGCTGCGGAGGGAGATGCAGGAAATCCGGGTCAAGCAGCTGGAGCAGCAGAAGCAGCTGCAGGACCAGGAGCAGAAGCTGCTGGAACAGACCCAGGTGATCGGTGAGCAGAACGCCCGCCTCGCCGAGCTAGAGCACAAGCTCCGCGAGCTGATGGACAGTAGTGCCGCTGCTATGGGAGGATCCAGGCCTGGCGCAGCCGCCCCCTCCACGGCCAGCAGCGCCGCTGTGTCTTCCACTGTGGCAGGTGGAAGTGGCAGCGTGGCCACAGCCTCTCTATCCAGAGAGCCGGAGGGCGAGGGGGTGTTATCGCTCAAACGCACCAGAAAGACCTCAGACCTTCCACGACAGTCCAAACGGCTGCGCAGCAAGAAATAAGAGACTCAGTGTGTCATTTAGTTCAAGCTTTCTTTTTGGTTTCGAGGTCCGACTGATCACATCTTCTCCCCCGAGTCCTGGCCAGCCCACCAACACTAATCACCTGTACTGTCTGAGATGAGTCAGGAGTACTCCTCCCCCAACCCTCACTAAATCACAATAGAGGCAGGTGGCCACCCTGTTCGAGACTATTTATTGAAGGTTATATTAAAATGACTGTATTGCTTTTTTAATGTAGACGCTTCTCTGCTTCCACAATCATTGGTTTGTCTCAACAGAAATTCAGATGGTTGGTAAATTTGGTGAACAGAAGTCAAGTTGTACGTGTTATTAATGTCGATCCTGTCTCTAGAAAAATGAATCTGCCAAGATATTTTATTTCAGAAACGTACAAGATTAAAAGAATATCACAGTAGAACTCCAGAGGCATGAAAGTGCTCCGGTCACCTACATCATGAACTGAACTGAAGTTGCATGTTGTGGTAATCGGTGATCTAAATCCATTGACATTCATTTAATTCACACTCGCTTCTTCTTACTCTGGCTAAGTGCAATAAAAGTCATCTGAAAAGTAAGACAGAAGTCATATTCTTTGCCAGTAGCACAGTGTGTGATTCACAAAGGAGGGATGGGGTCTTAAGGAGGGAAGAGAAGTGTTCAGGTGCCACCAGCTCTGTGGTGTTGATGCGTTGTGCTACTGTACGTGCTGTGAAACTAAACTGCTCTCTAATGCTCTTTTTGGATCATACCAGTTCTGACACATTTCAGCCTATTTAATACAAATAATGCACAGCTCAGTTCAGCTGTTCCTCTCACTTCCTCTTTAGTGGCATTCAGATTGTTCCTGGTTTATGTTTGGATGTGTCTGTCTCTGAGGCTTCTGCCTCCAACCCCAGAACAAGGGACCAACATGGGCTTGAGCCCAACTGCATGGATAGATGTGACCAGAGGGAAGTGAAAATAATCTATTTTTGACCCTTGAGAAGTTGCCTTTTTGTCTTTAAATGCTGTTACAACGACTTTAAAATTGAAGTGTAAAATCAGCGCGTTGCCATGAGAGCAAGGAAGCCACTAGAACGTCTGGTGTGCAGTGACCGTAGAGGTGTTCGGCATGTTCTACATGTGAGCAACAGAACGGGTCAGGGTAAGTTCCCCCAGCGGTCGCTACTCTTCCTCTCCTGCACACACCCGGCTACTCTTCCTCTCCTGCACACAGCTTAGCTCTGAGCCCATATTGTGGCTGTACTTTAGTTTTCTTACTTTGAAGCTCTTCGGTTGTTCGGATGATTTACTCATGGCATGAACTTTTGTTCAAGAAACTTTGGAGATTGCAGTTCACGTCTTGGAGAACACTCGCATATTCTGATCACACTGGGCCAAACAAACAAGATGTAAACTAGTGGCTTCATTTGAGACCGCATCTCAGTTTAGAGAACTCTACTGTCATCTTCCTGTACTTTCAAGTATAGATTGTGAATTATTCTGTATACCAAGAAAACTATCTTTTGAGTTGGCCAACTTGGGGCTAACTGTTTTGTGGCACTCATTGCTGTTCAAAATGTACAAATGAAACCTATTAAAAACTCAACGTGTCTCTCATATCTCTGTTTACGCACATTGCCATCGCTGCTCTTACAGGTGACTCCTCTGGTTCATGTCTGTCCGTGGGTTTAGCTTTAGGAGATATGCAGGTTTTAAATGGGTGGGCTTGTGAGATGCACATTAACACAGGACTACAGCGGAGAGCCATGCCAACTGACAGCTAATTAGAACAAATGAGCGTCCCAGAGCTGCTCATTGCACCAAGTTGTATACAATGTCCTTTCATAACATTTCATCATATCGCCGCTTTCACAATCGGCCTTTTTGTGTTTCGTTTTGGATGTGCGCCACCAAACGAAGCCTCTGCTGCTGAGTCAACAGGGAAGCTGCTGAAGCTCAGCTGCATGTGTTTGGACTGTGGGAGGAAGCTGGAGAAAGCCCACGGGGACAACATGCTAACTCCACACGCAAGGGCCGACACGGGGACAACATGCTAACTCCACACGCAAGGGCCGACACGGGGACAACATGCTAACTCCACACGCAAGGGCCGACACGGGGACAACATGCTAACTCCACACGCAAGGGCCGACACGGGGACAACATGCTAACTCCACACGCAAGGGCCGACACGGGGACAACATGCTAACTCCACACGCAAGGGCCGGCACGGGGACAACATGCTAACTCCACACGCAAGGGCCGACACGGGGACAACATGCTAACTCCACACGCAAGGGCCGACACGGGGACAACATGTTAACTCCACACACAAGGGCCGACACGGGGACATGTTAACTCCACACACAAGGGCCGACGCTGACACGGGGACAACACGCTAACTCCACACACAAAGGCCCACGCTGACACGGGGACAACACGCTAATGCCACACACAAGGGCCCACGCTGACACGGGGACAACATGTTAACTCCACACGCAAGGGCCGACACGGGGACATGTTAACTCCACACACAAGGGCCCACGCTGACACGGGGACAACACGCTAACTCCACACACAAAGGCCCACGCTGACACGGGGACAACACGCTAACGCCACACACAAGGGCCCACGCTGACACGGGGACAACACGCCACCACCGACACTATGACCACCCCCCCCCCCTCTCTGTGACGACTGGCCAGGTGAGAAGACAGCTGGAGAGACTCCACCACGGCAAGGCTGCTGGACCTGATGGCATCAGCCCCAGGGTCCTGAAGACCTGCGCGTCCAGCTGTCTAATGTCCTTCAACACCTCTTCAACCTGAGCCTGAAGCAGGAGGAAGTCCCGGTGCTGTGGAAGACGTCGTGCCTGGTTCCTGTACCGAAGAAGACACCATCTGGCCTCGATGACTACCGACCAGTTGCCCTCACATCCCATGTGATGAAGGTGCTGGAGAGGCTGGTCTTGGCCCACCTCCGGCCGCAGGTGAAATCCTCACTGGACCCTCTGCAGTTTGCATACCAGCCTCATGTGGGAGTGGACGATGCCATCATCTACCTGCTGCAACGAGCTCAGTCGCACCTGGATGAACCGGTGGCTCTGTGAGAATCACTTTCTTTGATTTCTCCAGTGCATTCAACACCATCCAACCAGTGCTGCTGAGTGAGAAGCTGCGGGTGGTGGGGGTGAACGTGTCCACCGTCTCCTGGATCACTGACTACCTCACAGGCAGACCACAGTTTGTCCGACTGGGCCGTGTGCTGTCTGATACGGTGGTCAGTGATATTGGAGCCCCACAGGGAACTGTTCTGTCTCCCTTCCTGTTCACCTTGTACACCACTGACTTCCAGTAAAACTCTGTGTCATGCCATCTGCAGAAGTTCTGATGACTCTGCAGTGGTCGGGTGTATAAGGGACGGACGGGAGGAGGAGTACAGGGTAGTAGTGGAGGACTTTGTGGAGTGGGCCGGTAGAAATCAACTGCTTCTGAACGTGACCAAGACCAGAGAGATGATGGTCGACTTCAGGAGGAAGACGACGGCTCCACAACCGCTGAGAGTTCTGGGAGAGGATGTGGACATGGTGGAGGAGGACAAGTACCTGGGTGTCTCCATCGACAGCAGACTGAACTGGAAGAACAACATCAACACTGTGTACAAGAAGAGGAGTCGACTCTTCTTCTTGAGGAAACTTCGATCCTTCAACGTGTGCAGCAGGATGCTGGAGATGTTCTACAGTCTGTTGTGGTCAGTGCACTGTACTTCTGTAGTCTGCTGGGGGAGCAGCATTGGAGCCGGAGACACCAACAGAGTTAATGAACTGGTTAAGAAGGCCGGCTCCATCATTGGCTTCAAACAAGACAATCTGGAAGAGGTGGTGGAGAGGAGGACACTGAAGAAACTATTATCCATATTGGATAACCCGGACCACCACCTCCTGCAGGGACAGCGGAGCACTTTCTCCAACAGACTGATGCAGCTCTGCTGTCACAAGGACCGATACAGGAGAACATTCCTGCCCTCTGTCATTAGACTTTATAATGAATCACCTCTGGCCAGATCATCCTCCACATAACTACTACACTACACTGTTTGCTGGGGTTGACTTTTGCACGACTGTTATTCACCTAGTTAGTTAATTTAACACTATTCTATTTCATTGTATATACTGTGCATTTTTGTTTTATCTTATATATTCTATATTCTGATATTTAATTTGTCATACTCTGTTATTCTATTGTATATATTGAGCATTTTTTAATACTTAATATTTTGGTTACTCTGTTACTTTGCTTCTTTGTATGTCTTGCTGCTGTAACATACAAATTTCCCCCTGGGGATGAATAAAGTACATATCTATCTATCTATCTATCTCTATCGTCTCATCTCGGCCCTTTGATCTCTTCTGTTGAACCATTCAAATCAGGATTTAAGTGTGACAATTAAATCAATGAGGTAGATAAATTAGGCTCAATGTTCAACAACAATGCACCAAATATCTTTATTTTTTCAATTGTCAATATTTATTGCCTCATGATCATGAACACATGCTCGCTCTTCCATGTATGTTGAGTTCTTAAATTACACAAATATAACATGTAAATACATGATGTATACAACTAATGCAAATTAACCATAAACATCAAATATCAGATGAAATAATCAACATTAAATACATCTGTATCAATAACCTAGAAGCACAGGTAAATATGACTAAATCTATGGTTTAAATACACTTATACTGTCATATACTGGTAAAAATGGTAAACACTTTGACTTTGCATCTACTTCACGTTCACTAAATCAACAGCACAATACGGTGGAAAAATAAATATCAGTGCCTACAACTCTGAACACGAAAATGACTTTGATTAAACTATATCACGAACTGTATTGCATCAAACAATGCACCGATGAATCGAAAAGTTGATTATTGCTGTGTACATAGATAAATGAATATTAAACAGCATATAGTCAACTACTGATGCTAACGCACTCCCATCGGCCCAGATTAATTAATGAATGTATTGTTACGTGAATCTGGGGGGTGACCCCTCACGATTTTAAATTATTTTATTCGATAATAAAAAAAATTGAAAAATTAATTAATTATTTTTTATTTATTAATTTTTTTCTATAAGTATCCGTGTGGTTTGTGCATGTCAAGAATGCCATCAGTAATGTACCGAGCTGGATCAAACACAACTTACCTCAGGGGCTGAGGGGATCTGCTGAGGCGTAACCCCTCTCTGGGCTGGCTTCTCAAGAAAATATGAAGAAAAGGATTTGGTCGAAGAAACTAATTTGTTATTTATTTATTTGCATTTAAATCAAAGTATAGTCTCTTGGTCCAAAATACAGAGAAAAAAAATCGTTAATCAAAGTATAATCTCTTCAGAGCAGTTTACAGACAAATGATCTTTAAAAGCCCTGACTCAGTCAGCAGACTGGCTGGCTATGTAGCCTACGGAGGAAAAAGTTAATGATTAACCCAGCGCAGGAATAGACCGAGTGAGCTTTCTCTCCTGACTCAACTTCAAAAAATCTTCTAAGTATTCTTAAAAACTCTGACTCTCAAAGTCCGGAGATCTGCAAAAAGTTAAAGTTCTCCTCCGTGCAGGCAGAAGCCCGCACGGAGAAGCCTGCACCGCTCACACGACTCCGCACAACTCCTCACCGCTCCTCCCAACTCCTTCCAACTGTTTCAAAACTGCCCCTATTTATACTCGTCCGGGGCTCAGATCTCTGACTTCAAACGGATTCCTACACATCACATCAAACATATCTTCAAACAGAATTTCCAACATCACTTGATTGATTACACCAAAAAACCCTTACTCCAGCGTAATCTTTGAAAGCCCGGGTAGGCCTTTGTTTTTATATGAACCCGTCAGCATTTTCAGCGACTTCACTGTCAAGGGTAAGTTTATTTATATGTACCCCGAGGCCTAACTAATGACCTTAACGCCCTACCATCTTCCTAGAACTGCTGACTCGGTCTTGTGACTTTGTCTGGAAGTTCCCTTACTATTACTCTAGACCAGGGATTCCCAAAGTGGGGTGCGCGCACCCCTGGGGGTGCGCGAGCTGCCTCTAGGGGGTGCGCGAGAGGAAAAATGTAATGGCGGTGCAGTCCTGTCTCCTAAAAATTACGTTCCCCCAAAACTAAAATGCATTCTCAATTACGTTTTACCACGAACGTATTTTCTCCCTGATTACGTTTGTGTTTGACGTACAAATACGCTTCTCATCAACATATCTTGGCCATACTTTAGTCTTTTATTATTTTTCTGTGATCTGCCTCGCCTCTACCCCGCCACCCACAAGTTATTGACCCGCGGCCTGTTCCGAGGGCTGACAGACCTGACGATCGGGTGCCTCACGGCGGGGGCGGCTGGAGACCTCGCGTCCCAGCGCCAACGAGTGAGCGCCCGCCACTCGGAACCATAAAACCAAGTCCCGGATTTCACCCGGGGGACATTCTGGAGGTATTGTGACCGGGTGATGTGCCTCGTTGCTGGGGAGGTATGAGCCGAGAGTGGCGGGGTGTTATGGAGGTATATATTACAACTCGGTGTTGTTCCCGTGCGTGGATGAGCGCATTTCTGCCGAAGACAGGCGGCGTGTTGTGGTAGTATTCTGACCGCGTAATAGGGAGAAGGAGAGGCGGTGGTGGAGAGGGAAAAATGTTAAAGAGATGGTGGAATGTATGATTGGAGAGAGAGAAGCGAAAAAGTTGGACGTGATCCCGGTGTCCAACAACACTGTCGCGCGCATCGATGCTTTGTCCGAAGACATCCTGGCTATATTGGTCGGTCGCGTGAAGAAGAGTGAGTTTTACTCTCTGCAAGTAGACGAGTCTACAGATGTGGCCAATCTGGCCAATCGTCCGTTACCTTCGTAACGTTACGTCCGTTACCGTTTTTTAGCTTGTAAACAAACGCCACGCGCGAGCAAACTGTTCTCTCATTCGTCCGATGTTTATGCGGCTCTGTTGCTTATTTTTTTTTAAGGTGCGTGTGTGTGGGGGGCGGGGGGGGGGGGGGGTTGGGGGTGCGTGAACCGGGTCGGGATGTAGAAGGGGGTGCGTGGCCTAAAAAGTTTGGGAACCGCTGCTCTAGACTAATGATTAACTATTTTAATGGCCCAAACGTGTTCGAGTGCCTCTGCCCCCGGCCTCCCGGATGAATCGTAAGTGCAATCTGCCCCCTTCATCTCCCGGGCAATTCTAAGCCTCCATCTTTGTTCTTTGTGTGAACTTGCTGGCTCAACTCTTGCACTTCTCATGAACCGAGAAGCACGCCTGGGTGTGTGTGTGTGTGTGTGTGTGTGTGTGTGTGTGTGTGTGTCCCACCGTACACGTCAGTGCAACAGAGGGTTCTTGACCACAGAAGCATGTCTGTTTAACAGGTTCAACCTTATGTGCGACTTGTCCTAACTCCTGATAACCAGGGCTTTGCTGTTTAGAGGCATCACGATTTCGCATAACATCCACCGTGTTCAACAGTATTAATTTCTTGCATACGGTCATTATATTGCCTTCACTTTTATTTTGAAATATTCTTCTTTCGGGTGACCTGCTGTGCTCTGCGTCTCGGAAAAAACAAAAAAGTGATTTGCAAAAACGAAAAACGAGAATACCATGGTATTTCCGTATTTCCGACTGAACGGTAAAACAGATGACTAAAACGTACACAGACCTTATTTGACTTTGGTTCTTGGTTTTTCCGTTTTTGAATTCAGAACGAAAAACGGAAATACGACCGCCCATTTCCGTTTTCCCGTTCTTGGTTTGAAACGAAAAACGAGAATACCATGGTATTTCCGTATTTTGGTTTTTCCGAATTAACGGTAAAACAAATGACCAACACGTACACGGACCTCAAACAAACACTGGTGTTTCCTCCAGGAGGCCGCAGTTTGTGCCGTGTGTGAAACGAGAAGCCAATGTTGATTTATTTGTGACGTGACTTCCGTACTTAAGCAACGCCACTTCCGTAGATATTTTAACGCAAACCACGATCTTTTCCTAAACCTAACGAAGTAGTTTCATCGCCTAAACCTTAGTTGTTTCCTGTGAAGATGGAAGTTTATTTTGGAAAGACAGTATGCATGTAACAAGCCAAAACAGACTCATGTTGCTGGACTTTTGCAGGAAAAACGCACGAAAAATGAGGAGTAACTTTTCGTAAGATATCAATAAAACGGGGATGAATTTATATCATTGTATGAAGAGAGTGACATGAGAAGATCAATCTCATGTCTGTAAGTTAAATCAGCTATAATCACTCTTTTAAAGTGATTAGTGACTCGTCTAAAACATTTTAAAAATGAATAACTTCAATAGAATCATTCTATACACTGTAGCTTATTTACGTTCTAGCTTCTTTACGTTCTAATAGAACGTAAAGAAGTTACATTCTAATACAATGTAACTTCTTTACATTCTAATAGAATTGTCTTCTGAAGATGAACAGGACAGTTTTCAGTTTCAAGTAATGACTGTGTTGCTGCTTTAGTATTGATCATGTTTTGATATTTGAGTCATGTTGTGGATGATCAGATGGAGTTATGATGGTAGCAGTCGCCCAATTGCAGATTCATCTTGAGCAAAACCTTTGTCTGTTGTGTTCAAATCAGGCCCATAGGAGTTTACAAGGCAGGTGTCCTTTCTCTAAACACTGACCTGATGCATCAAGTGGATATGTTTTGCTGAACATAATATTATGCATTGGCCCTCTACATCCTCTAGTCAGAATGAGCAGACTTATAAACGCACTGTTACAACTCCTTCATAGTGTCATATTGCTTTTCGGGGAATTATGATGATACGTTCATAGTAGATGCAAAAGTATACTTATGTACAATATATTATGTTGAACATTGTTGCTCCTGGATGGATCACAGCCGACCCAATTATGTTCAACACAGCTCCATGTCCTTGGTCATGGTGCCACAGCACTTAAAAGAATAAACTTCATCATTCTCAAAATTCTGACCCTTTGCTTTTTCATTAACAGCATTTACTTGTACTTTTACTTTCAATGAACAGGTTATGATGTTAATTTAATGTTCAGGTTATGATGTACATTTAATATCAGAAAATTACTTTTGATACTGAAGTACAATAAATATCAGATACTTTAAGACTTTTACTCAAGTAGTATTCTAATAGGTGACTTTTACTGGAGTCATTTTCCAGTCAGGTATCTTTACTTTTACTCAAGTATGGCTTTTGGGTACTTTATACACCACTGCCGTTACTACCCAACCCTGCACACCAGTAACATGAAGGTGAGTGAGGTAAAGAAAGACACGTCAGCCATGGAGTCCAACCTCTCTGTGTTTATTAGAGATGATACAGTGTTGGCCTTTTTGACATTTATACAAAACAAACAAGACAGCAGCTTCTGATTTGTCTCCATACTGGCTCCGACCTCTGGTCCTCAGATGGCGACAAGAGTGTGTGTGTGTGTGTGTGTGTGTGTGTGTGTGTGTGTGTGTTGCTTTCCCAGGAGATATCTGACAGGTTCTCTTCTCTCTTACTGGCCGAGGTGCTCGTCCCCCCATCAGCATCTCACAAACCCACAGTAGGTCTGAACAGCTCTGGTCCAGGACTGTGTCTCAAGACCACATCACGTCAGGTTTCCTGTGCAGCTGCCAACTAGTTATCACTATTAAACACGCTGTGATTGAGGACTAAATAAATTAAATGCTCCCGTAGTCCAGGTTGGTTAAGTTCACTCTGTCGTTTACAATCTGGAGGTTTTCTATGGACCATTTTTATTTAATAATAACAGCACTCAAGTCTCTTGGGAACTTAAACCACGCCAACAGTTGTAGTTATTTCAACTGTGTGCTCTTCACACTACAGTACCCATGAGCCTCAGCAGCTGTTGTCAGGAGGATGGAATCAGAACCACTGCTCACTGTTTACATGGACCCTGGACAGCCAGCAGAACCAAACCCATTCATCACTAAATGAGTTAGTTATATCACTTCATAAAGAGCAGTGAGGTGAAACCTGAACTTTCATGTTCTGGTCCAGAAGTATGAAGACTAAAAATTCAGTCCGACAACACAAGCTCTGCTCAGCAGCATGGTTCCATCATGGACGGTATATTTAATAAAACACTGCGCTGTGGAGGTTAAAAACTAGTGATCTTAAAAAACCACTGACCTGAGCCAACGTGGAGAGCAGTCATCATTCACGAAGCCTCTTTATCTGCTGCTCACTGACAGGATGTTGGTGATGGGCGGAGCCTGGACCACACCTGGCCTCCAGTCACATACCAATCACATGATATTTACATGACCTGTCACCTAAACCTTTATAAAGCGTCCGTCACCGCAGTAAACGGACTAGGCAACGACTGCAGGTACACGTACGTGTGTGTGTGTGTGTGTGTGTGTGTGTGTGTGGACCAGCTCTTTGAACCGGCTTCTTCAGGCTGATGGACATTTTGTTTCCCAGCTGCCCCTCAAACCTAACAAAGACAACTGCTTTTGAAAATGCTTTACAATCATTCTTGTGGAGATGAGATGTGTGTGTGTGTGTGTCCTGTGTCCACTCATACACTCCACATCAGCACGCTCTGTCCTCACATTTATGCCCCAAACCTGCTGGTCACCCAGTCCTCTGGATCCACAACCAACTGATGCGTTCAGTGTCAGCTGCTGCCCCCCCCCCCCCATCCAACACACAGTGACGGAGGCTGAGGGCTGCCCAGTGCTGACATGCTGGCAACAGACCAGGGGCTGCATGGAGAGTTGGCTGGGATCCTTTTCAAACAGTGACCAACACTTTGAGGAAGATCTCATGTTGAACAGGAGCCCCAGTAACACCAGCTCTTTTGCTCCTGTTGATACCGGATCATCTAGTCCAGTTTAATCCAGAGCCAAGTGCGGGCTCATCCAGACTCCGGTCCTGGCTTCTTCTGTGGTGCGTTTGTCCGTCTGTGTGCGTGAGGGGGTGTGGCCTCAGCTCCAGCTCGTGCTCTGGAGTTCTTGGCGGAGCCAGGACGGCAGCGCATGGCCAAGTCGGTTCAGCAGACGCAGCAGCTCCATGTTGTGCTCACGGTAGTGCCCGGCAAGAAAGGCACGTGACTGCGCACACACGCACACAGGCACACGCACGCACACACACACGCACGCACACACACAGATTGGGAAAAGTCAGAGATCAGAAGAACTAAAGAAGAACATTTATAGAACATACAGAAGTTGCAGTGATATTCTGCTGCCTCCTTCATTATTTAACTGTGAGGTTCTCCAATCTTTATTCTCTGGTGTTATTCAATATTATTCCACTGGTTCCTTCTGAAGATGTAAACCTTTGAAAGACGCTCAAGTTTCATTTTTAAAAAGGCTCAGTCATTTTCTACAACGAAAGTTACAAATATAACCCCGGTTCTATGAATCCTTACTGACCGCCAGAGGCAGTGCTTAACACTGGATATCTTCTGTCTCGCGCAGGTCAAGACTTTACATCAACCAACCCCCGTCATAGACCCCATCACAAGGCTTCTGTGAGGCTACAGCGACAAGCTCGAATATGTCTTGATCGTAGACACATCTTTGTTTAAGCTTATGCTACCATGGTAGCTAGCCTGCGTAGCGAGAAGATGAAAAAGGATCTCAGGATGACACCGGAACTTATTGACGACGGGGGTCATCCGAGGTCACAGGGGACTCGACCTGCGTGAGACAGAAGATATCCAGCGTCTTCTGGCCTCTGGCGGTCAGTAAGGATGAAATAGAACAGCTGGTCACAAGAAACGCTTCTCAAACAGACTATCTTCAGCAGTGGAAGAATAGACATGTGGTGTTCTACTGCAGCAGGCTGTTCTCATCCTCTGTTTCTATATGGAGCAAGTGAGTGAAGAGAGGTGAACTGTAGATGTACCTCAGGACTCATCTCTGGGTACTTCCTGCCTTTACTCTTCCCCAGACACTTGGCTCGACCTCCTTCCACCCGCTGACACCAGAACCCTTTGCCGTCATCGTACCTGCAGACACATTGAACACCGTTCACATGTGGTACGTGTTCATTGAACACCGTTCACATGTGGTACGTGTTCATTGAACACCGTTCACATGTGGTACGTGTTCATTGAACACCGTTCACATGTGGTACGTGTTCATTGAACACCGTTCACATGTGGTACGTGTTCATTGAACACCGTTCACATGTGGTACGTGTTCATTGAACACCTTTCACATGTGGTACGTGTTCATTGAACACCTTTCACATGTGGTACGTGTTCATTGAACACCTTTCACATGTGGTACGTGTTCATTGAACACCTTTCACATGTGGTACGTGTTCATTGAACACCTTTCACATGTGGTACGTGTTCATTGAACACCTTTCACATGTGGTACGTGTTCATTGAACACCTTTCACATGTGGTACGTGTTCATTGAACACCTTTCACATGTGGTACGTGTTCATTGAACACCTTTCACATGTGGTACGTGTTCATTGAACACCTTTCACATGTGGTACGTGTTCATTGAACACCTTTCACATGTGGTACGTGTTCATTGAACACCTTTCACATGTGGTACGTGTTCATTGAACACCTTTCACATGTGGTACGTGTTCATTGAACACCTTTCACATGTGGTACGTGTTCATTGAACACCTTTCACATGTGGTACGTGTTCATTGAACACTGTTCACATGTGGTACATGGAAACGTTGCCGGGTTCATCTCTCGGTTAAAGGTGGACTCCATTTGCATTCGTAGATGAAAATCTACACCTCAACCACATATTGATGAGTCAGTGCAAATCCACTGGAGTCAAAGTGTAGAGGCAAAATAAAAATTGTGTCACAGTCCAAATGACACTGCATGTGTGTGTGTGTGTGTGTACACATAACACTTGAATGTTTGGATTTGATTACATAAGGAACACCACAGGAACTACAGAATCACATTAAAACCTCAAAATCAAAAAATAATGAACCGAACTTTACGCATTATCAGCTTTCAAACTAAATGTTGATGTGTTCCTTTGAGGAAACACGTGTGTGTGTGTGTGTGTGTGTGTGTGTGTGTGTGTGTGTGTGTGTGTGTGTGTGTGTGTGTGTGTGTGTGTGTGTGTGTGTGTGCTACAAACATTAGAGCCTGGGTGTAGTTGAAGATGGGAGTGACACCGAGGAACCTCTGGATTCCCTCCATCATCAGAGCCGGGTTGGACCGCAGCAGGGCCCCGTCCACGATGTGCAACTACAACACACAGAGCAGCGTCATCCAGGACCGTCTCCACAGGGAGCATGAGACTTACATGAGAGAAGGAACTCCTCAGACTAACAGCAGCACGGGATAGAGAGGCATCAGCTGACCACTGACGTCATCATCATCCCCTGATTGCATCATTATTACATAGCAGAGCTGGAAGAACATAGCATTACACTTGAGAGGGATACCATGTGATACTTAGGTTATATTTACTCATCTCATTACCTCAAGAATCCTGCGAGCAGATCACATTGTTCTGACTGCACAGGGCAGCGGTTTATAAACTCTCTGTCCACCCCCCCTTTGATGTGCTCTCTCTGCGTAGATCACATTCATATTACATGTAAATTGCTTTCTGGCATATTCATTTGTAAATTAACTTCATTTCTTTTAAGTGCAAACAACATATATTTCCCACATTTCACAGCGAGTTGTGCTTTCACAGGGACAGATGCAGCTTTCACAAAGTGAAAGTCTTCCAATTTATTTCTGAAAAAGTCAAGGTGCTTGTTCACATTGAGTTTCCAAGTTTCTCTTCAATGTGGTGGGCTTCATGCTGTCTGCCTTCAGCATGTTAAGACACACAACACAAGGTCTCTGTTCTTTGCCGACCGTGCTCGTAGAGCCCAGAGACAGATACGCCTCCTTATATCTTCTTACTTCCACTGGTCTTTGTGGTCGCGTCACCTGTTCTGTAACATGAGCTGCTCTGGGGGCGTGGTTGGAACACAGTCACTTCTGCTTGATTCTTGATCTTTACAACTTGTTTGCAATTGCATTTGTTGTTATTTTATATTATTTTACCGGTGTGTGTGTGTGTGTGTGGGTTGGTGATGAAGCCCCCCCCCCCTGTAGTTCCACTGCGCCGCCCAGTTTGGGAACCACTGGCATAGAGGTCAATTGCATATGGAAAGTTATGGCACATGCAATTTTTAAAAATAAGAGACTAATTTGCATTAGAATTGATAATTTGCACTCAACAAACCTTCCCTGGGTAAATGAATGTTGCATGCGTTGCAGGGTTCCTGCCATCAGCAGAGCAGGAACACAATGCACAGCAGACTTTCGCAACACAACCCATCAGAATACCTCACAACTCCTCCCCAATAACATACTCATCTATAACGGGACAGTAGGAAGCAATGTGACGCTCTCCGCGTCGTTGACTTCAAGAGACTGCTGCAGACTTCAGCTCTTCAAAGATGTAGTCAGTTGTCACAATAAGCCCTGAAGTCTAAACGTGTGAAGGCTCAGACTGATCTATAGCTGGACGACCGCTTCGAGACGTCTCAGAAGGATGCTCCATACACATTATGGAATGACTTGTTATAATCAGCTTGCAGATGTTTTATCGCTGTGGTTCCTGTTGTGAAGTACATCGAAACTTTATATTTATAAAATGGCCACATCACCACCAATGTTATCAGCAGGTCTTCACCAGGAACATGCTGAGCAGATGTTTTGTTATGCAGATGTAACCATGAGTGAAACCAAACTTATATTATCGAAGTATTATATTGATAAAAAGCATCTTCATGTAGCACGGAAATCATCCACAAAGTAAACACACGAAAGGACTTCAGAGCAGAAAGATGCTCTGTGAAGCATTCAGAACATTCTACCATTATGTAAATGGCAGCAGCTGTTGACTGTTACAGTACGGTAGGCTGGACCATGATGCCCACGTACCTGGCTGCGCTGGTAGTGTTGCAGCCAGCGCTCCAGGTGAGGAGCGTAGGCCCCCGGGTGAAGGCAGCGTCTCTGGAGGGCCAGCAGGTCCCTGGGGCCAGAGGGGCCTGCTGTCACCACAGCATGGAAAGTGTTGTTGAGCGCTGCAGGGTCCTGGTGGGCCCTCTGGTGCTGTGGCCATTAACGCGCACACACACACACACACACACACACACACACACACACACACACACACACACACACACACACACACACACACACACACACGCACGCACACACGCACACACACGTAAGAATCTTAAACACAGATTTGAACTGCTTTGATCACAGCACTGTATGTGTGTACAGTGTTCAGGGTGTGTGATGAAGGGCTGGGCCATATATGGAGTATACGCCATGTATTGTGACTTCTTCTACGTCGGATAGGACTATATTGTTTTGCGGTGCGTTTATATACTAGGCATTACGGTACGAGCATGTCAGGACTGTCTTCAAAACAAACGCAAAGTCTGTCAATAATAATAGAACAAAACAAATACATTTTAAATAATAAATCAAATGATGATAATGTTTAATAATCCTATTCCAACAAAAGAGCACATTTCCAAAGATTTCAAAATGACAGTACACCACCTCAGAGTGTCACTGAGAAACTTCCTGTCACTGAGACTTCAAAATAAAGAGCATGCAGAGCACCCCAGAGTGTCACTCGGAGAAAATCAGGGCATTCCGATGTGGCCTTTCAAAATGAAGGCCCTCTATAATGCAACCTATACACGCTGTGTTCTCTCCAAACTCAGAAGCGTTTACTCTGATGATCGAACGCATCAACAGGTTCAATCTAACCGAGGAGATGTCAAGATGCATAGCTTATAGAACCGTGTGGAGAAATGAGGCCGAAGCCTCGTGTGACGGTCCTCACCTGGTACCAGGAGTAGGCCCGGTCAGACGGGTTGATGAGCACTGCCAGCACTTTGGCTCTGGGGAGCAGGGCAGCAGCTCTCTTCGGCGCCGCCTCGGTGTCAAAGTAGTTGGCACTCTTTTCAAACATGAAATCTGTGCTGACATTGGAAGGGAATGGGAAGAAGTCCATGTACCTGAGGATCACCAAATAAAACAAGTACGAGTTAGCTAGTGTTATGTTTTATTGTGTTACCGTTTGGGAATTCTCTCCGATTTCAGACTGAAACCAGATCTCCACAAACGCATCACAACTAACTTCAGACTAAACTAACGTTTGACTGAAGTATTCACACTTCCAGGTCAGTATGTAACAGACTCCTTTGGCAGCTTTACTAAACGCATCAGGCTCTGTGAGCGAACAGCAGCTTGACAGTGTTCCTTAAATTCAACTGAATTTGAAGGACGCTCTGAAGGACTGTCCGGGTTCTACCGAGGACCGAGTCCTTCGTTCAGAGGATCTTCAACGCTGCATGTGCTCTGTGCTCCTAAAACACCCACAATCCTATGCGCATGATTTGGAGACGAGCTCAGTGTGCTCGTAAACGTTCAGCTGTTTCTCCTCAGCAGTCCGCCAGTTGGAGTTGAGATATTGCCAGTCCATCTTCACTCACATCATATCTACAAGGCCTCATCTAAAAGGTTGTCCTGACCTTAGTAGCACTCTGACACACTAGTTCACGGAGCTCATGTGAACACAGTAGCAAAAGCACAAAGAGGCCAGCAACAGGTATGAAGCCAGAATGTTCTCAAATGCAACCGAGTGAATCATGGGTTTACTTTGACCAAACCAGAGGTGGTGATAGTTAGAGCAGTGGACTAGTTCTACTGTGCTGTCACACCTGTGGTTGGTTCGATTCGGTCCGGACCAAGGGAAACAAACGAGACAGTGTTGCATTTTAGTTCTGGTCCGGTTCACACAGACTTTTAACCAATGAACCAGAGGAGTAAACATGAAGTTATACAAACTGACTTGTTGGTTGGACAGTTTTGTTGATTGACATCCTGCATCATCAGGACCCTCGAGGGAAAATGACATGCTGGTGACTGACAGACATTTATGCTGCACTGTGTTTGTTTCTGTGTGTGCTCTGGTTTATGCTCTTAGATGCTTGTTTAAAAAAGGAGATGCACTCATGACTGCTGGTGACGAGTAGTTCTCATGAACACCGATGTTGAATACACTTATTGTAAGTCTCTTTGGATAAAAGTGTCTGCATGTGTCATGTTAGTATTATATCTACTTTATCCTTTAAGCTCTGACAAGAACCAGTTCAGCCGAACTGAAACTGAAAATAAGTTTAAAGAACGGAAGGAACACTAGAAAGAAATGAATTCAAGTTGAAGCCATGTTGCGTGCAGTCAGTGGTAGCCCCGTCCTTACCAGTCAATCCCGGTGTCATAGTTTGCTCCACTGAAGAACTGGATCTCCTCAAAGGTAGTGGTGCTGGGGAAGGAGCTGGTGACGGCTGGGTGCAGGCTCAGGAATGAATGCAGCGCTGTAGTGCCTTGAGTAAAGACCAGACATTTAGAATAAGCAGGGAGAGATTTACAGACACAGACGAAGATAGAATGGACAGAGAGAGAGTGGAACCTGTTTTCTGTGGTCCAATCACGAGGAACTTGGGGAGGCGGTCACAGGTCTTTTCTTTCGACCAGATATCTTTGTGTCTCTTGTCATGACAAGGGTTCTGAGAAATGATCACATCAAGACTCAATGTCTTCTCCTTAATCTCCAAAGAACATTGGGATTAATCTGCAAAAAGTGTGAGCTTCCAAAACCAAAATGAATCTTCTGACCTGCCAGAGAGGGTCTCTCTCCTCAGGGAAGATCTGGAAGTACTTCTCAGCGAGCCGGACGGGGGGCAACGTCTGCAGCCTGAGGTTGGTCCAACACTGGACAAACTTCACCAGAGACTCAAAGGTGTACAGACCCAGACGATCGTTGCCATAGTTCGACAGGTGCGTCATGAAAATGCTGATCTGGATTGAGAGGACACAATGTAGCGCAGCGGTTAGTTCAGCATCTACCTGCAGCTGTTGTCACAGCAACAAGTCCTGGAACTCAAACCAGCAGGAGTCTCTGGGAGTCCTAGACCCCGTGTGATTGACACTAAAATCATGGGACAATTTTTTGTCTCTTGCAATTGTGACAATTGTGTGTGTGGTGTGTGTGTGATGTCCTCGTATGAAAAAGAAGAAGAAGAAGGGTCCCCACAGGAGGGCAGATGGACCCTAGTGGTAATGAGCACTGCTGGAACTTATGCTGAGCCAGCATCTCTTGTCCATTGATCTCAACAGTTGACTGAACTTCACTTTATGCAGTTTTTCTCTTTGTACTTCAGTTTACTCTCTATGTTTAATATTATACCTAATTTGGCATTCCGCTCTTTGTCACTCCTCTTCATGTTACACAGCTTTTCTTTTTGACAGTGTGAGTGCTGTGGAGTGTAATGCAGAGCACTGTCTGTGGTGATACTGATATCCAACAGGAAGTAACGTGAGCCTTATGGGCACACGGATTGTGTCGTGATGGACAAAATACCCTGAACGGCAAATTGGTTTGAGTGCAGACATTATTACTGGACTTATATTCATATGAATGATTCATTTCAAGGGCAGCAGGGAGGGAGACGGGCCACATGCTGAGCTATGGAGCTCTTATCATAGACTCGCTCATTTCTCTCATCTCACTTCAGGGTTGTCTCCATTGTGTCCAGGTCCATGAGGTTATGTTATTAATGATACATAACAGTTTGGCAGAGCTCCAAACAAGGTTATGATAGTTTAGTTTTTATTGTGGTTTAGTTTAGACCAGTCTTGGGCAGGAAGTGTAATACGCTACTTTTACTTATTACTGCTTTCAAAAGTAATACTATTACTTTACTTATTACTTGGTGTCATTACTGCTTCTATTTCTCGATTTCTTTTCATGAAGAAGCCGTGTGGTTATCAGGCTCATCATAGCTCGTGTTCCTATACGAGAGCAGTGACTATCTAATAATCAGCTGCTGATCAATATTCACCATCGCTGTGTTCACTGACATGAACCAACAGAAGCTGTGCATGCAGACGTCCACACAGTCTGTGCTCCTGCAACCTTGCACTTCACATTTATCATAAAAAATATTAAACTGAGGTTGCAATGCATGTTTGTGCAGGCTCGTAGAACCACAAGTTCTCCAACGATCGGCTCGACACGATGCACACTAACCTGCCGAGGGTTGTCATGGCATCATAAGCTTCCCTGGTGAAAGAACAACAGCCACTCACACAGTAAGCCAGCAGCACTTGGTTTGATAACTGAGATCATTTAGAGAATTGTATTCCCTTACACTACTCGTTACGAGGTACTGCGTGAGGACTTTTTAATGTCTTTCAGTTTTGGGTGTGTTTGCTAGTTTTCGTCCCTTTCTTCAGTTAGTTTCATGACTTTGTTTTAGTTTAGACCAGGTGTCATGTTTCACAAGTCTGTAGCTACACATACACACTCCACAGCTGGCTGGAGAAGTGTGGAAGAATGGTTGTAATGTTTAAATCTTCTCTCACACACACACTTGATTTACTACAATATTTTAAGACTTCACAGCCTGTGAAAAACAACAGGCACAGCGCCATCTCCTGGAACAAAGCGTAAATTCATTTATTTTTTCCCAACGGTTTAGTTTTTCTGTGAGGATAGTGTTGTATTTAGTTCAGTTTACAACAATATGTACCACTACTCATTTTGCTTTTAGTTTGAGTTTCAGTGTACGATAACAATGGAAACACTAATCACAGCATTGGCTTTGTCACCAAATCAAACCTCCCTTTTGCCTTCAAGTCTAGTCAGTGAGTCTCACAGCAGACCGGTTTAGACTTACAGGGTTTAAGAGGACCGTGAGTCTCACAGCAGAACGGTTTAGACTTACAGGGTTTAAGAGGACCGTGGGTCTCACAGCAGACCGGTTTAGACTTACAGTGTTTAAGAGGACCGTGGGTCTCACAGCAGACCGGTTTAGACTTACAGGGTTTAAGAGGACCGTGAGTCTCACAGCAGACCGGTTTAGACTTACAGGGTTTAAGAGGACCGTGGGTCTCACAGCAGACCGGTTTAGACTTACAGGGTTTAAGAGGACCGTGAGTCTCACAGCAGACCGGTTTAGACTTACAGGGTTTAAGAGGACCGTGGGTCTCACAGCAGACCGGTTTCGACTTACAGGGTTTAAGAGGACCGTGAGTCTCACAGCAGACCGGTTTAGACTTACAGGGTTTAAGAGGACCGTGGGTCTCACAGCAGACCGGTTTCGACTGACAGGGTTTAAGAGGACCGTGAGTCTCACAGCAGACCGGTTTAGACTTACAGGGTTTAAGAGGACCGTGAGTCTCACAGCAGACCGGTTTAGACTTACAGGGTTTAAGAGGACCGTGAGTCTCACAGCAGACCGGTTTAGACTTACAGGGTTTAAGAGGACCGTGAGTCTCACAGCAGACCGGTTTAGACTGACAGGGTTTAAGAGGACCGTGAGTCTCACAGCAGACCGGTTTAGACTGACAGGGTTTAAGAGGACCGTGAGTCTCACAGCAGACCGGTTTAGACTTACAGGGTTTAAGAAGACCGTGAGTCTCACAGCAGACCGGTTTAGACTTACAGGGTTTAAGAGGACCGTGAGTCTCACAGCAGACCGGTTTAGACTTACAGGGTTTAAGAGGACCGTGGGTCTCACAGCAGACCGGTTTAGACTTACAGGGTTTAAGAGGACCGTGAGTCTCACAGCAGACCGGTTTAGACTTACAGGGTTTAAGAGGACCGTGGGTCTCACAGCAGACCGGTTTAGACTTACAGGGTTTAAGAGGACCGTGAGTCTCACAGCAGACCGGTTTAGACTTACAGGGTTTAAGAGGGCCGTGGGTCTCACAGCAGACCGGTTTCGACTGACAGGGTTTAAGAGGACCGTGAGTCTCACAGCAGACCGGTTTAGACTTACAGGGTTTAAGAGGACCGTGAGTCTCACAGCAGACCGGTTTAGACTTACAGGGTTTAAGAGGACCGTGAGTCTCACAGCAGACCGGTTTAGACTTACAGGGTTTAAGAGGACCGTGAGTCTCACAGCAGACCGGTTTAGACTGACAGGGTTTAAGAGGACCGTGAGTCTCACAGCAGACCGGTTTAGACTGACAGGGTTTAAGAGGACCGTGAGTCTCACAGCAGACCGGTTTAGACTTACAGGGTTTAAGAAGACCGTGAGTCTCACAGCAGACCGGTTTAGACTTACAGGGTTTAAGAGGACCGTGAGTCTCACAGCAGACCGGTTTCGACTGACAGGGTTTAAGAGGACCGTGAGTCTCACAGCAGAACGGTTTAGACTTACAGGGTTTAAGAGGACCGTGAGTCTCACAGCAGACCGGTTTAGACTTACAGGGTTTAAGAGGACCGTGAGTCTCACAGCAGACCGGTTTAGACTTACAGGGTTTAAGAGGACCGTGAGTCTCACAGCAGACCGGTTTAGACTGACAGGGTTTAAGAGGACCGTGAGTCTCACAGCAGACCGGTTTAGACTGACAGGGTTTAAGAGGACCGTGAGTCTCACAGCAGACCGGTTTAGACTTACAGGGTTTAAGAAGACCGTGAGTCTCACAGCAGACCGGTTTAGACTTACAGGGTTTAAGAGGACCGTGAGTCTCACAGCAGACCGGTTTAGGCTTACAGGGTTTAAGAAGACCGTGAGTCTCACAGCAGACCGGTTTAGACTTACAGGGTTTAAGAGGACCGTGAGTCTCACAGCAGACCGGTTTAGACTTACAGGGTTTAAGAGGACCGTGAGTCTCACAGCAGACCGGTTTAGACTTACAGGGTTTAAGAGGACCGTGAGGAAGAGCTCTCCTCCTCTGATGCTCTTGTCCAGCTCCTTGGAGCCTCCTGGGTATTCGTTATAGAAGATTGTATGGGTGAACAGACCACAGGTCTGCCTGGGCAACACCTAAAACACACAAGGAGATCATTAGTTGTTGGTGTATTATGTTTGTATGCTTGTCTTCTGTAGTGTTAAGCTGGTAGAATACTGGCTCTGAGTACTGCTCTCAAATGGCCCATAGCACTGTTAAACACAGCATTCCCAATATAAAAACAGGAAGCAGCACTATGATGGGTCAGTCTGCACAACGGTGAAACTCTCTTATTCAGCATGTATTTCAGCTACGTTTTGCAAGTGTTTCATGATTTTTCAAGTGCTGCTGTTGGTTGAAAACTACATTTGAACTTCAGTATTTGCTTCTGCTGGAGATGCAGAGAAGCCAAATCTAAATGTGTGCATTTAAAAGTGATCTGGTTCACTTTGAGAACATTGAGAGGCTGGACTTATGAAGACCTTTGTGCTCTTGGTATGGTAGAATGTAACTAAGTACATGTACTCAAGCACAAGTTTGAGGTACTTGTATTTCAGTTTTCTGTATCTTTATACATACAACTTTTCACTACATTTATTTGAAAAACAGTTCATTATTTTTAATTACTTTACAGATTCATATTCTTTATGCAAAATATGAATCAACTCATGAACTCTGATGTATTTCTGATGTACATCTCTGCACCGTGCTCCTGAGGGTGCAGCGATCTCTGTCCAACTTAGTGCCAGGACTCTTCTGAGATATCATGTGATATTTGTGTAACCCTGTGAACTTGCTATGATGCTGTACTAAAAACAAAGTCTAACGAAGTGAAGTTCTGCCCAGTTCAGACCATAGATTAGAGACAAAGCGGTTCTAGAACGTTGCTGTGTGTGTGTGTGTGTGTGTGTGTGTGTGTGTGTGTGTGTGTGTGTGTGTGTGTGTGTGTGTGAGAGAGCTGGCCCGTCTCTGCTCAAATCAAGCGGGCTGATGGTGTCATGATGATGTCAGTAGCTGGTTTTAGACCGTAATGTCACCTGTTTTAACAGCCAACCAAACAAGACGATCCATATGATCCGCACATAGTAATTCTGTGGCCAGGCTCCCTTTGGTGTAAACTGACAGAACATTGCAGACCGCCGCACTGCAAGCAGTTGCATGTTCCAACTTGTCTCTCCTTTGGTCTGAACTGGGCTTAATAGAATAGAGGTAAATGCAATTTCATGTGAGCGTGCTCAACGCATCCAAAATGTACATTTGAATTGCTCTCAGTGACTTTCAGAAATCATGTTGCTGCTGTTCAGCAAACTGTGAAAACTATTCTCTGCTCAACAGTCCACATCAATCTTCTGTTTTGACTGAAAAATGTGTCTACACTACTGCAATGCAGGTGGACTGTGGACTGACCTGGATCCCATTGTGGATGAAGCCGCGGCGGTATCGAGCTGGCCTCAGATGAGGGTATTCCTCAGTGCTGGTCACCTTGATGCCCCACACAGACTTCCAGGCCTCATAGAGCTGGCTGTGAACTGGGTAAACCCCAGAGTGGTGCGGAGCCACTGCATAGCCCATGTCTGTTGGGATGCCATGCTCCTGGAGAGGTGTGGAGAGAGGACAGGGTGCCAAAGAGAAAGTTAAAGTCAGGAGAGAATAGAGTATACCTAGGTCTGCTTCTCTAAATACTAAACATCTCTTTGAGATCCCACAGCCCGCCAACATACTAAACAGGAATACTCCCTGACCCTCTGGAGAAGAACACGCTCCAGCGATACGTCTCTTCCCAATGAGCTGCTACAACACTTTAGGGTCCACTGACAACAATCCCCATTGTTTTTGTGGACGAGTCAAATGACCATGGAAAACAGTTCAGTGTCAGTTCTACTCCTATTGTATTTCTATGGCCTGAACACTCTTGAATTGCATAGATTGTGTTTGACTGTAAATGAGGCTCTTCTGGATGCAATGAGTCCAACGGTATTCATGTCGGTCCCAACAGTAGCCTCTAGGATAATCACAGCCTCATGAAACTTTACAACTTCAAAACAGAAACCTAGAGCATTCAGACGGCAGATGGCTTTCCTACGTATACTGACAATAAGGGGGTTTCTGAGCAGTTCACACAACAGAAGTTATCGCCATGCAAATCGTCAAAAAAGCGCCGTGTGAGCTAGAGGTGGTTTCTCGAGGGGATCTTTGATGAGTCTTATCAATACTCCAGTGGTAACAAATGGCCAAATTTAGCATAAAATCTGTGTCTAACACATCATCAACCCAGATATTAATAACTTGACACACACTGCAGAGCTGCATCTCAGATTTCATGCTCTCGGACCACTTTGATGTGGCATCTACTGTTGAGCTGCCATCTCGCTCCACAGAAGGAGGTCTAAGCGGACACCACTCCTGTAGCCATGTGGTCCCAAAGGAACACCGTGTCATCCTCCTTCCACTCTCCATGCAGCCACACTGGCCATGTGTGTAGTAGCAGAGCGGCTGACCTGAGCAAAGACCTTGTTGAGCCTCATCTGCTCTGCCAAGACGCTGACGTTGTGAAAGAGGTGAGGCTGCATGTGGCTCCACATGTGAGGGAACCACCAGAAGTCCATCCTGTGCTGGAGCAGCATGTCGTCTCCCCGATCCTCTTCATCAGTTCCTGAAAACACACATCCTTTCTACGTTGGTGGTGGTAATAAATTGAGCACATCCACGATCAGTCACATTTCCTGTGTTTTTAGTGCAACATCTGGCCTCATGTTACTTTACAAAAAAGGATTCCTATGAGCTCCACAGGATGAAGACAGATGTTGTCCTCCCACCCCCAGCTGCATGCATCCCTGAACACATCCATTTCCCTTTAGAACGCCTATATGGTGGAGAAAGGAACTAGAAACGGTCAACATCATGGATGGGAAATGATTTGTGAAGAGGTGTAGGTGCCACAGAGTAATCTGTGAATCCTAACAAATAGTTTTGTTTTTAATAAGAAGAAAAGTACAACTACGTTCATGGACAGCAGCTGAAGTTTACCAGCACTGTGTGCACTCAGGACATACCAAACACTTTCACATTTTGACAACGACCACCGTAGCTCTGCGGCACACGCTTGGCACACCGGAGAACTTTCAGTTGGTTGTAATCTGCAACCTCACCACTAGAGGTCACTAATGTATTGGTTTGTCATAGTTATTTTGAATTGCATCCTTTAATGTGGTTAATATTAGAGTTCAGTTAATTCTCCCAATTTTACAATTTGCTTTTTCCTGGATACACAAAGCTTTGTCGATACAAGAAGGTCAGATGATCCATACCTGTGTGATAGAACTTTCCTGAAAATCCCAAATTGAAGGTGAAATTAGGGACCAGCGCTCTCAGCTTGTTTTGAGTGTTGAGCAATGCCTGTGAAAGGATGAAAAACACACCTCACTCTTACTCAGTGGAAGCATCATTTCATTTCATACTTATTGAATGATTAGAAAATGAACCAATGTTGCTTCACCTCAATGATCCTACAAGCCCCAAGGCTCATGTCCAAACGACTTTATACAAACTCTTTTGATACGGATATCTTTATGCTGCTTTCTGCAATGTTATTTCACAGAAGAAGCATTTCATAATCATTCTACAGATCAGTATGGAGGTGACCTGTACAGTAAGTGTTACATTATCATGTAACCACATGTTTATGAACATATTTTTCAGATGGAGACACACTAGCTGTGTCCCATTTCAGGGGGGTCTCCCATGATAGACACGGCCTCACCATGGTGTCATTGAAAACGCAAGAGTGAAACATGCATACAATAGGTGACAGGCAGCCGTGGGGTCAGGGCAACTGTTACACCTAGTTTGCTATTCATCTGACCGGGGTGTCTTTTGACAGTGGAAGCAGCAACACTGACGGACCGGAAGAAATATGAACTAACAGGACAGGAGAGCACCAAACCAAGAGACCACAGAGAGAACCATGGGCCCAATCGTCCCTGTGCTACCTAATAACCACTGAGCAGCATCCTGACGTGTTCAAGTAGAGAAGGCAGGAAGTGATGGAATAGAATCTAAGAGAAGGGATCAGATCTGTAAAACCCAAGACAGACACAGTCTCACAGCCAGCAACATAAGGATGAATTCTACCTTACAAGCAGCAGCTTCCAGACAGAGCTCTACATCTCTGTCCTCTTGATTAGTGGGTCCATGTCCAGCTGCTGCTCTACACTTGTTACATCGGGTTTTTCTCTGTCAGTGTTGGTGAAGCCTTTAATGTAGGCATCAGACCCCATATGGTGACAATTTCTCAGATCTCAGAGCAGCAATTAACAATGTAATAGACTACAAGAGTGCCATTGTTATACATCTAGCTTCTCACTTGTACATACAGTAAGACAGTAAGACGTCCTCTTCCTTTTGCTGCTCATTGTTTACATTCCAATGAGCAACTTGAGATGAGAGACAACATGTAAGACCCAGGGAGTAACCTCTGGTTCTGAAAAGTGACTTAAAGCTGCATTCTCTCTAGTGTCCACCAGGGGGCGACTCCTCTGGTTGTATAGAAGTCTATGAGAAAATTACTACTTCTCTCTTGATTTATTACCTCAGTAAACATTGTAAACATGAGTTTATGTCTCAATCTCTAGTTTCAAGTCTTCTTCAATACAGCATGATGTTCATTTAGTACATTATGGTCCATTTAGAGTCACACAGACCATAAAGCAGGGGATGCTTTAGGGCGGGGCTACTGTGATTGACAGGTCTCTACCAGAGACGTATACGGTGTCTCTATGTCACTCTTCCACAATCCAAATATGATCATCTCCATTCACTGGTTGCAAAAGACAAGTTTGCAACGCTGAACCGCTGAACTCGAGGCTTCAAAACATCAGTCCACAAACCAATGAGTGACGTCACCATGGCTACGCCCACTTCTACACAGTCTATGGTACGAGTGGATTGTTTTACAAGTAAACACTAGACAAGCTCATTTTAAACCAATGAAAGGCTAACTCATTGTCAGACGATAGCTGCTGCGTTCCCAGAATGCATTTCAGCCACTGAGTTCTGCCTCTTTTATCTCCACATGGACTGTTCACCTGCATTCACCCAAAGCCTGCTCGAATGTCATTGGTCAAGATTACTCAAACTAAAATGCGGGAAAACCGATATCTTCAATTGGAATTATGAACAATCATAATTCAGTTGCAGATAACTGCAACTGAATTATATCTGTAATAAGAAACCCCATACACACGAATGGCAGAAGTAGTTTGAATTGTTCTAGTCAAAATGTAATTACAGATATCTAAAATTAGAGTTTTGACCTGTCAAATACAATTCCAGGTATCTTGAATTGATGTTGCAGATCAGTAATGAATATCCAGTCCATCTAATAAATGTATAAATGGCTTGGCTCGTCTGCCAACGATCCAACTACACAGAAGGAATGTTGTTTTGTGAGTGAAGTCATTATATTTGTGAGTTATAAATCCGGATGTGTAACTAGGCAGCCAAAGCACTGGATTCTAAGCTGCATGTATCATCTGATAGTGTCATTATGCAAATAAAAACTATTGGGCAGAATATTACAAACCCATCACCAATGTTCCCTCTAAGCTGCGCGCTTGAGCAATCGCGCACTGCTCGCACATTCTCAGCGCACAAGAAAATCTATGCAGCGCATAAAATAAAATTCAACATAAACGTATTAATTAATATCTAATATTAGTCCTAATCTTATCTAATCAATTAAACCAATAATAATAATAATAATAATAATTTTGTTTTCTGTACTATTTTGCAACGTAACTCAGTGAGTGACAGGTGTCCAGCCAATGATACGATTCGGTTCACTTACGCTACGCAGCCAATCATAGCATTGACACTATTGCCCTGCCCATTCGCGCTGCAGGTTAGCTAGCTAACAACAGTGCGGCGGAGTTACGAGACGCAAATGCTAACCCCTTATCATGGCGAAACGAACGGGCAGCGACACATCCACTCACCAAGCCATTGGAAAAAAGAAATGTGGTTCTTTTAAGATGGAATGGCTGTCGGAGTATGTTCAAATAGAAGAACAAGCGGTGAAACTGGGTGAGATTTCTTCTTTTTCGAGGGGGAAGGGTCTACTCTGCAAAACATGCAGCGAAGCTAAAGTAGCAAATGAGTTTTCCGAGGGAAAAATGTGGACTGAATGGAAGTTGGACTACCTCAAGCGTCACATTCAGCAGAAAAAACTAAAAATAAAATCAAAACAGCATCCAGAAATCGTCTTGAAGTGGCACATTTGGACCAGCTGATGCGCATAAAGTCAAAGCAAGAAGCAGACGAATCCATCAACCTGGACAAAGTGTACAACCATTGGAGAAGTGAGAAGGACAGACGTGAAAAATAAGGTAAAATTTAAGTCAGATTTGTGCATATTCTCGTGACATTTATTAAGATTTTTTACTTATGGATATTAATCATTAAATTATGTTACTACTAGATCATTTATGGGTAGTAGAAATGATAATAAAAAACTGAGTAATTACATATTTTACAGACAGAGTTACAGGAATTTACACTGTATCACAAGCTACAGCACACGTCATTGTGCAAAATGTGAATGTTTTAATGTGAACAAAATGTTATGTCTGAAAGGTGTATATGTATCATTTCTTCCAGAACAGGACCCTCACACAGGCCACAACAGGACCTCACACAGGCCAAAGCAAGACTCTTCCCATGGCCAAAGCAAGACTCTCACATAAAACATACTACACATCTCATGAACAACAAGATTTTTGTCTTTTTCCTTTAAAGTTTGTCAAATCACTTATATTAAAAGTAAACTAGTGAAAATTGCTGCTGTAATTTGATTCTTTTAATAAGCCATGTAACTTGCTATGATCCAAGGTTTTGAACAGGTGTGATACTGGTGTGTGGCCACAGCGTGCACATCTGATGTTGCTCACAGTGGTCCTCAGTGTGCTCAGGGAGCTTGTGTGTATGCCCAGACACATGAAAAATTAGAGGGAACATTGCCCATCACATTATCATTTGATGCTCTTTCAGTAATCCACCTTACTTCAAAATGAATTACTCAACAGTAGTAATTGCTCATCCTACAAACTGAACTGATCCTTAACTACACTTCCTTGGCATACCATCTGAAGTCCTCTTGACATGAACATGAATCTGTGTCAACATCTCATATTCAACTACGACGCAAAGTCAGAGGCAACGACAGCTAATGTCTGATCATGTGTGGTGTCTTGTATGGACTCACCTCCACATCAGACACCTTCATACGGGTTCCCTCCTTGCCAACGAATATATCATCTACGTCCACCAGGATGTGGCGGTCCAAAGACAAGCACAGTCTCTTCCCTGTCAGGTAGGCAATGGAGTCCACAAACACCAGCTTGTGAAGCCAGTAGTTGAGATTGTTTCCAAAGAGAACCCTTTGAATGCCATCGTGGAGCCCCAAGTCCTGGACCACGGTGGCGTAGAGAGCCCGCAAGGGGCTGGGTCCAAAATGTGCCAGTGCCTCAGAGGACTTGGTGCTGGCCAGAAGCACTGGTTCATAGGTAGAGTGGTTGGACTGGAAAATGGTCCAGTCATCCCCTGGTAGAGAGCCTTGCTCCACCTGGTTGGGCTTGGTAATGTAGAGCAGAGGAGCATTGGGGTTGATGCGGTAGTCCCTGAGTCCCAGGTGTGAGTGTAGGAAGAGGGGGAAACCTTTGAGCTGTGCACTGAGGAGAGAGTTTTCATTCGCTTTAAAAAAGCCAATGACGCCTACTCCATACTCAACACAGTACTTGTCCAGCAAGTCGCGGTTCCAAGCATCCAGATTGACATATTTCAACACATTTTCATAGATGATCAGTGTGTAGCGCCCACGGTTATGGTCCGTTAATGTGGGCATGTCTCCTTTACCAGGAGCAATCTCTGTCCGGTAGTGGAAGCGGCTGGACTCTAATATGGCTACAATCTCCTGGCCCAGCTGGGAGTAGATGCTCTCCACGAACACCAGAACCACGGGCTCTGTCCTGGAGTTGTCCACAGCCTTTACCTGCCGTAGTCTGCCCTGGCGCTGGGGGAGGAACAGCGGTGCCCTCTGGACACCTGGCCCTCCTCCGGCGGCTCCGGTGCTCGCTCCCGGCGACATCCCCCCTCCTCCGCCACAGTCACTGAAGGGCAAAGGGGGGGCCTCCTTGATTTTGGGGCTGTTGGAGACGTAGTAAGCTAGGAAGGCCATGGATAATAAGCAGAAGATGATAAGTGCCAGGATGAGGCGGTGGAGCTCCAGCTGGCGGACACCTCGCATTAGCTTCCACACGCCCAAGCCTGCACCTACCATGGTGTTGGAGGGGAGAGGCAGGACCGGGCAGCGAGGGACAGCGGTGAACAGGGAAGGAGAGCAGAGAGGTAGAGGAGGGGGGAGAGGAGGAGGAAGATTGAGCAGTAGATACTGGCACTGATCTGTGCTGAGGAATAGCCATTTACACTAGGTCACCATGGCCAGCATCATCCGTTACCTGCTCTCCACTTCTAACTTCTAGCACACTCTAGACGACTGAATGGAAAAAGGGAAGGATGGATGATTGTTTGATGGAATGTCAAATGTCAGGCGACCGAAGAGGGAGAAGTTTGTTGACTGGTCAGTTCTCTCTCTCAAGCAGCTGTGCAGGTAGAGACACATGTGGATGTGTCCATCTGTAGAGGCTTGTGTAGTCTCTCTGTGCTTCAGGGCTGAGCCCCCTCAGGCCCCCGAGCCTGGACATCCCAGAACGACACCTAGAGGATGAGGACAGAGGGGGGTGAGATGAACGAAGAGTTGAGGGGGGGGGGGGGGGGGTCAACATTCGGTTCTTATTCGGGAGGAGCATATTCAGCATAAACACTGTTTGATAATCTTGGACTGTTGTGTGTCAGTCTCACCTGGAAAACACTGCAGGTCTGAAACCCCTTTGATCCAGAGGACCCCTGCTAGAGAGAGATGGAGAGAGCAGGGGGGGAGGAGGAGAAAGAGAAAAGAAAACATGTTGATAAAGCTGTATTCTGATTATTTCAAAGAACAAATCCAAGAGGTTTCATACAATATGAGCAGAACTTTCAACGTGAAATGAAGACAAGCGAGGCTTCGTCTATTCTCTACTTTGAGTATGGAGGAGTCATTCAGGGAGGCCTGGAGAGAAAACCTCAGACAGCTGGAGCACTTCAAGGATTCGATGGACATGAATAATTCATGAATAATCAGTACCATCAATAACTGTTGTAGATTTATTTTTAAGTAAAGAGCAAAGAGCAGTAAGAAACATCCCATCATGGAGCTTCCAGTTGTGTTGTGTGTGGCGCTTATGGTTTAACTGGCGCTTATGGTTTAAGATTAAAGATGAATCATTCAGCCTCTGACTGACTAAAGCAACTGGAAGTACTGTGAGGCCTAAAACAAACACATCAGCAGGATGTGTACCAAAGATGATGGGTACCAAAACCCAGTAGACCAGAGAATTGATTATTGATTCTCTTAATCTGTACTTTTTAACGTTATTTGTGTCATTTATTATCGATGCAGCCTCTGCCCCTGCTCTGTGTGTCCAACAACAACACACACACACACAAACACCAGGCGGCAACCTCCGGAAGTGTCTTAAGACTTGCATTATCTCTACTGTCCATCAGGGGGCGACTCCTCCCAACATCTGAAGTTACAGATGGAAGAGGGGGAACAGAGTCTAGCTGGGTAGCCCCAGTGGGCACAGAGGCCTTGGAGGGCTGGTCAGGATGGCAGCGGTGAGCATTTAATGCAGAGCTGGACCAGCACCCTGTCCACACAAACACTACCAGGTCCAAGAGTCCATCTGAACAGAGACCAGTGCTGCTTAACAAAACACTAGACAGAGACAGACAGACGGGTTGAAGGTGAGGAAGATGAGGGGGAGGAATAGATCATATAGAGAGACTGTGGTCCTAATGAGATCCGTTTAATGGATTACTGAGCCGAGCTGCAACACTGGGGGACCGACCGAACCAGAGAATGTGAGGTGGGGAGGGGTGTGAAGGGGGATAAAATAAAAACCAGAGCAGAGAAATAAATCATCAGTTTCAAAGTGGTACAGCGGAGTACAGGGACCCTGAGCTGTGTTTACAGGCTGCACTGATGCTAGTGGTCACTGTATGCTGCAAAGGAGCTCACTGCTCAGGCAAGGTCTATAGTGGCTTTATGAGAACTGAATCATTCCTAAATGCTACCGTAAACATTCAGAGGAACAGTGAAAGTAACCTTTAACCAACTCTGTGTCTGACACAGAAATGCTTTCATTCAAAGGTCACTCGAAATGGAGCCAATGAGTAATGCTCTGTTGAAAAGTGGATGTGTAAAAACAAAAATGTCTTCTGTTGAAACAGAGCTGATCACAATGTCAGACTGACTCGTGCTCTCACACCCGTTAGCTACTTTAGGAGTGATAAAGGTCTGGGAGGTCAAATGTCTTCCAGATTTATGTGAGCTGAGCTCCTGAACTGATAGCAGGTCGTTCATCTCCAGCGTGCGAGAGAAGACCACGAGCTCTGTAAAAAGTTAGTGAATGACATCCTCATTGAAGTGTGTGTCAAGTGCTACCTGTTCAGACTGGGATTTAAAGAAGGACGGAGCTGAAGGTAAGCCGGACTACAGAGGAGTCCATCAACACTCCAGCCATACACACAGTACTCATCCAGTTTTAAATCCACACTAACGCAACGCGTCCCAGCAGAGGATCAAGGTAGCTTTGATCAGGACATCTCAGGAACATGTGCTTGGTTATGATAAACTTATGATTAACTATGATAAAGTGTGTCAACTGGATCACTTCTATTAGCTTTGAAAACATACTAAAGAGTGCAGAGCCAAATGAATTTGTTGATGAATCTATATCTCTATAGATATAGATACAGACTTCAGAGCTGAAGGGGCTAACACAGTCACTGATAACTAGCGGTGTAAGGACCGTTGTTGATCTGTGATCGGCACTGATCCCTCTCACGCGCATGACACCTCCCATCTCGTTCGCCCCCTGGTGGTCGGCTGACTGTTAGTTGAGGAAGCGCTTGATTTGATATGTAGCAGAGCACACATTTTAAACGTCAATATTGCTGACGATCATGCTCATTTAATCGTGGCAGCCAAAATCGTGATCGCGATTAAAATTCGATTAATTGTGCAGCCCTAATGTGTTCACATGTTCTCATAACATGTAGTTTTGGTGATAAACTTGAATAAATCCAGTAGTTTGGAGATGTTTTTACATTAAGATAAATATATATTATCGATGAATTATGAGCCGTTTACACTAATAATACATCATTAAAACTACTAATGACAAGATTTTTTTTTATCAAAAAAAAAATACAATCTTTTATTTCATTATAATTTGAATTGTGTGTTTATATGAAGAAAAAAACCCACATCAATTATTTTAATAAAGTAAAATGATAACATTTAAAATGTCTGATGGTTTACAGATATAATCTATAATCAAACAACAAAGGGATCTGTATCTGTCAATATGGATCATCAGTGATCAATAATTTGTATCAGCGGCAGTCACTGAGCAGTCTGATACCCTTTGTAAATCACCGAAGATGAAAAATATGCCAAAACAGAGGAATTGATGTTCTACACTTAACTGCTACTTGAGAAAATGGAATTCATAAAGTTCCTATCGCCATATCATTGTACAACCCATCTAAAAGAATCACTCATAACTAATGACTTCATCATCCAACCCAACCCCAGTTCCATGAAATGAAAGAAAACGTTCTTCCAAACCTCTAAAATTAGGTATTTAAGTCCCTGAGAGGACAGCTTCCTGAACAAACTACTTATTACAGCCGACCTGCCGTGTCTTAACACGCTCTCACACCCCCTCCAGGTACTCGCTCACCAGAAACTGCCAATAATGCCTCAAACAACAGCTGGTTCACAGCCACTCGGCTCATCTGAAACGCCTAAATCTTCCCAATACGTCTTTGATACAGCACCATCGTCAGTGACGGTTCTATTGAGCCACCATTAGGTTGTGGTTCTACCACCAACAGATGGTTTGTGTTTTACACTGAGAAAGCTGCTGGTTTCAGCTGATCCTCGGCAAGCAGGTATAAAGTCACCGAGTTCAATTATGATCGTCAAGTCATGTCAGAGGGTTCAGGGAGAAAGATGACACCTGTGGATGGATAATATAGAGACGGCATTCTGTTTAAATGTATTATTTCTATCCACTTTATACACGCACCGTTCTCTGGTATCTATCATCCTACATCCTCCCAATGTCAGGCCACATGTTATTGTCCTCAGCTTCTCACAAGTGTTGCACTGATTGTGTCACATCAGAAGTGATGATCTTCATTTGACGTCTTTGCAGCTCAACCAGCACTGAGAGCATCATTGTGAAAGCACTTCTTCATCGGTCAGGTTCTCTTTCATCCACTGGATCTTCAGACAGCAGACCTTCTCATTCGGTTCGACGTTTGACGATAGAATTCCAGATAATGCTGCTGTTCATAACAAATACTGTATATTGTTATTGTATACAATGACGCATACAGTGAATGATTGATGAGTTAGTCCGTATCACCCACACCCGTTATCTAAAAATAGGAGCGTCCATCAACGCTCAGCATCAAACAGCGGACAGACGTGATGATCAGCTTCAACAATGAGCTCAGAACACGTGTCGAGGTTAGGATGACCAGAAAAATGTAATTACTGCTTCTGCCAACTACTCAAGTCACAGTTTATATCCATGTTTGTCAAAAATGTCATCACTTCATCATTTTTATGCTATAAGACATTTGTGGGAACTTGTCATAATTAGCATATGAGTTATGGTGGACAACACTGTTTTGTGAGGTCACAGTGACCTTTGACCACTAAATGGTAATCAGTTCATCGCTGAGTTGAACGTTTGTAGCAAGCTTTCAGAAACTCCCTCCAGGAGTTCATGAGATGTCGAGATCATGAGATGTCGAGATCATGAGATGTCGAGATCATGAGATGTCGAGTTCATGAGAATGGAGCGGAGGGACGAGCGGAGGGACGGACGGAGGGACGGACGGAGGGACGGAGGGACGGACGGAGGGACGGAGGGACGGACGGACGACCAGAAAACAAGGCTGTTGTCGGCACGAAGGCAATACTCAAAATAACTGACTGCTTCCACATTAAAAAGAGAAAAGAGTTGTGATATGTTAGTTATACCTCATGGTCCTAAACATGGAATCACAAGCCTCCTGACGAACTCTGGCTGAATTAAAATGGATTCACAAGATATTATCTCTTTACGAACCAACATGTACCGCAGTCCTTAAAGTAGCTGAAATGAACCGTCTTCCAGAGGTGTTGGCTCACGATAGACCGATCTCTAACCTTCCCTTCCTCTCGAAGATCCTTGAGAAAGCAGTCACGAATCAGTTGTGTGACTTTCTACGATTGTTGCGTAGAAAGTCACACAACTGATTCGTGACTGCTTGAGGACTTTCAGTCAGGATTCAGAAAGCATTACAGCACAGAGACCGCTCTGGTGAAATAACTAATGACCTTCTGATTGCATCAGACAAAGGACTTGTTGCTGAAAGCTTCCAGTGGAACTTACTTTCAATCCTCAATAAATGTAATCTGTACAGTTGCTTTATGTGTTCTAATGTGAAGGTATGCTATTCCCTGAGATCTGGATCTTTTTTGAAATGTAATTGTTTTAGTCTTTTTCATGTTTACTGCCATGCAGGACCCAGGTCTGACAGTACAGCTCCAACAGGTCCTGGTACTGCTGTACCCCCGCTCTCTATACAGCTCTCTCTGTCTGTCTGTCTGTCTACATCGGTGTGTGTGTGTCTTAAAGATTTTTCTATTAATTAGAAATGTATGAATTCGAGTATTAATCTGATCCTAAGTCAGCCCTGGTTGTGAAGCCTGAACAAACCCTCCTGACCAGCTTTGAGAATAGTTTGAGCTACAGCATGAACACAATTCACAGCGAGAAACAGGGCAACATTTACAAAACGATCAATAAAACCACGCAACACTGATCAAAGGTTAGGTAAACACAGCAGAATCTGGCCAAGCGTACAAGTGTCCACTTTTAGAATTTGATCTTTTCAATCCTCATGCAGGGTCTGACTTCAGACTCCAGACGCTACTCAAGGTCGAGGTTCCACAGCTCAAGCCCTCTGATCCTGTTCACTACAGGAGGACAGAGTGATGCTGTCACTGCACCGTCACATGGCTGCAACTTCACTCAGTCAAACACATCACCTGGCTGCAGATGCAGAATTAGACCATGCAAGTGTAATCTAGTCTGATCCAGGTAGCACCAAGCCTCATTCAACAAGTCACTCTTCAGTTTCGAAACAATTCACTAGAAACCCCCCCCACACACACACACACACCTTGTAAACCGCAGCCACTCACTCGGTGATGCTCGGTGAGATGCGAGCCATCGTTCCGGTGGGAATTAAAGCACTAGTAGTCCGGACTGTAGCGGGTACGTGTACCTGGAGGCCGGTGTGAGAAACGTCAGCTCCCACGACACTATCGTTCCCTCATACTTGACGTTACCACTACACTGTTGACAACACAACAGATGAGCCACGGTTATACATAATAAACGCATAAACCTACAGCTCGGTGTCGTAATGCCTGAAGGCCATGACACTAAAATAAGGTTATCCCAAAGGCAGTGGAAAAGAAACAGGGTCAACTTTATGTTAGCAGCTCGTCAGAGGTTCCAGATAGCATGCTAACAGCTAAGTTAGCCCTGTTGAGCAACAGCACCACCAGAATGGAGCTAATGCTCGCAGAGCTAACAGCTCTCAGCGGCTCTGTGATACTCTGACCAGCAGAACGGACCGTGACCTGGACCTGCTTCGTGTTCCCTCCAAGGAGCTGACGTATCCATATGATGCCCGGCCGATGAAACAGGCTCCCAGCACAGCCCTCAGCCCCGTAACGTTAAACACTGGGACCACTGGGACCTGAGATAACGCTGCAGCTACGTTAGCTGCTGATGCTACGGCAGCTAACTAACGACACTCACTGCACTTTAACGGGCTTCAGCTCTGACACGGTGTCACACAATATGAAGTCGGTGAGTGATTCAGGACTCACCAGACACCGATCCGACCTGAGGATTGGAGGATAACGAGCTCCAGCGTTTGGAGTTAAAAGTGAACTTCAGCACATCGCCGCTTGGTCTGCCATCTTGGATCTACTGGAACCCTGGACTCAACCAAATCTGGCACATCGGGGGAGGGTTCACAATATAACCCCCAAAATATGCTGCATCTAAAAAGTTTATTTTCACAGAATCCAAAGGAAGACAGCGTGTTCTCTGCGGAGGAGACGTAGCGATGTCAGTGCTGATGATGACTAAAGTCACAGTGACGTCTGTTTTAAGCCTTACAGATGTGTCGTGCACACATTCATAACGTTACAAAAACGTGTACACACACACACACACACACACACACAGACGGACAGAGACAGACAGAGAGTGGCTGAATGTCTGCACAGACAGCAGAGACTGATCAGTCACAGACAGACATGTCTGCCCAGAGACCAGCATGTATGTGGGAGGTAGAGACAGAGATGCACGTCCTCCTCCACTGTCACTAGTTCTTTGCACTAAAAAGAGATTTCCACTTCGGGGAAACAAAGGAAATATCAACCTGTCATGTAAAGAGTCCAGAGGAGAAACTGACAGCAGCTTCTCTGGCAGCTCAACATGTATGTTCCTCAATAGATCCACAAAATGAAGTGACTCTATTCAACTGTAGTGTTGTAATATCATTGTAAATATGGGACTGCATCAGTATAACCATGTATTTAATATGTAATATGTGTATTCTGTAAAATGCTTTGGCAATAACATATTTTTGTTCATGCCAATAAAGCTAAATTGAATTGAACAGTGAATTGAATTAAGAGAGACAGACAGACAGACAGAGAGCGAGAGAGAGACAGGCAGAGAGAGACAGACAGACACAGAGAGACAGAGACACAGAGAAAGAGACAGAGACACAGAGAGCGAGACAGACAGGCAGACACAGAGCGAGAGACAGAGACACAGAGAGAGAGAGACAGAGAGAGAGAGACAGAGACAGAGAGAGACAGGCAGAGAGAGAGAGAGAGAGAGAGAGAGAGAGAGACAGGCAGAGAGAGAGAGAGAGAGAGAGAGAGAGACAGAGAGAGAGACAGACAGACACAGAGAGAGAGAGAGACAGACACAGAGAGAGAGAGAGAGAGAGACAGACACAGAGAGAGAGAGAGAGACAGGCAGAGAGAGAGAGAGAGAGAGAGAGAGAGAGAGAGAGAGAGAGAGAGAGAGAGAGAGAGAGAGAGAGAGAGAGAGAGAGAGAGAGAGAGAGAGACAGGCAGACAGAGCGAGAGACAGAGACACAGAGAGAGAGAGAGAGAGAGAGAGAGAGACAGGCAGAGAGAGAGAGACAGAGACAGAGAGAGACAGGCAGAGAGAGACAGAGACACACAGAGAGAGAGAGACAGAGACAGAGAGACAGAGAGAGAGAGAGAGAGAGAGAGAGAGAGAGAGAGAGAGAGAGAGAGAGCGAGAGAGAGAGAGACAGGCAGAGAGACAGACAGACAGACAGACAGAGAGAGAGAGACAGAGACACAGAGAGAGAGACAGACAGACACAGAGAGAGAGACAGAGACAGAGACAGAGACAGAGACAGAGAGAGAGAGAGAGGCAGAGAGAGAGAGACAGACACAGAGAGAGAGACAGAGACACAGAGAGACAGAGCGAGAGAGAGAGACAGGCAAAGAGAGAGAGACAGAGACAGAGACACAGAGAGACAGAGAGAGACAGGCAAAGAGAGAGAGACAGAGACAGAGACACAGAGAGTATCTGTCATCCCCAGGACAATCTCCTACCGGTCACTCCCCTTCTCTGTTTCTTTATTTAAACACAGTCATTCACATTACAGTCATTCAGCAGACACTCTTATCCAAAGTGACTTACAATTCAGATTCTATCACACCATAGGGACAGCTAGGAGCAATGCTTGGGGTTAAGTGTCTTGCTCAAGGACACATCGAGGTGCGACTAGCGAAACGCCAATCCTCCGATTGAAGGACGGCCCTGCTCTCCACTTCGCCACGGTTGCCGTTTAGAGTCCTGTGCACCTTATTTTATATTTGTATTCTTTTATCTTCTATTGTAAACTTTTAATTTAATGCTCTCTCGCTCGAACCTTTTCATTGGAACCCTTTGGAATGCTTGAAACAGGTTCTGGTGCAGCTGCATGTTTGTGAAGTAGGATCACAGGAATGAGAACTGACTTTGATTATACGGCACGAGTTGTGCGAGAGGTTGCAAACAGACATTTTCAAATCATTTTGCAGTCCTTAACCCACATCTCCTTCAAGTGATCAGGACTTTGTTTTCAGGTTCTTCGTTCTCCGTGGAGACGAGAGGAAACCCACGGTAACCGGGTGAGTCAGTGACATACCGAGGATCCTCTCACAAGGAACAGAAATGTGAAACAGCAACTGTGGTGAGCAGACCCCGCTGACCTCTGAATCCCACACATCAGTCACAGCAAGTCACTGTTTGGAGTTATCTTTATTAAGTAAACTCTACACAAAGTATTGCTTTTATTTTTTATTATTCTTTTCACTCTAAATTAGAACCTTTTGCAATCAGCACATATAGAACTTTTCAATCAAGCTACACTTTGAGGAATACAAAAATATCACAGTACATTTTCTACTAAGTCGCCTTCACCTGTGAGGAACAGAGCCAATCAGAGCGTCGGGATCAGACCCACAGCAGCTGCCTGGACAGAGCTGGACCGTCGACAAACCTTTAAGTAACAGCACCGGGTCTACGCGCTAACCACACTCAAACACACCAGGTCTGGGGGGGCCGTTTGGCCTCAGTGACGCAGGGCTTTCCAGAACCGACCCACAGCAGAGTCTCACTTCAGGGGAGGACCACAGAGTCTGCAGCGGGGACAGACTCCCAGAGACAAGTGAGCGCCACTCAGTGAATTTTGGGACAAATTTAAGCAGGCGCTAATCTGCGCTGCCCCGGATAAACTAGCGCATATTCAGCTCTGAAGTGTGAACTTTGACGAGGATTTGAGCGTTCTGTATGGGACCGTCTCATCCGGTGTGTGACAGTCCGACGCTTCAGTGGAGACGTACAGACTACTTGGATCTCAACCATCTTTCCTCCCTTGTAAAACCAAAGTTACCAATTAGCACAAACCTCATCTTTGTGCAACTTGTTCAAGTTTGTTTGAGGCCAGAATGGTGTCATGGCCGCCCCGCCTCACCGACGGGGGACCAAACACCCAGTGGTGGTGGAAGCTGGGATTCATGTTTGGTTGAACCAGAATGAGGTGACGAGGACACTGCACCCAGACAAGCTAAACAAAGATAAGAACTAAGTAGGTTTCATCAGCTAGGTTTTGGTTTGAGAAGGAGAACCTAAAGAGACAACTGTACACCTGTGAAGAGCAACACAGTCAGTGGGAAGCATCTGGGTCTGTCCATGCATCTGAACTAGGCAGTGATTAGAAGGGCTGGATATGGAATCACAATAGTTCTGGGTGTTTGTATTACTGAGAATCAAATGCTGCTGGCGCTGAACTCTTGGTTTCTAGTCATGTGACCACATTCTGTGCTCCTTGATGGAAATCATTTTTTGACTGTATTGTAGCTGACATTCTGCACAGTTGTGTTGAGACAGTTTGCAGAAATGTTTTGGAGAAAAACAGATTTATAAAAAGAAACTGTGATGTGGCCTATAGGGGATCCAACAACCCCCCCAAAACAATCAACACATTTGAATAGATACCCAGCCCTACTGACAAGTCAAAGGACTGCTGGACGACCAGTGGGGCCCCGCTGGCTGAGTGGGGCCCCGCTGGCTGAGTGGGGCCCCGCTGGCTGAGTGGGGCCCCGCTGGCTGAGTGGGGCCCTGCTGTGGTGAGGCAGCCTCTGGTTTGGGTCTGGAACTGTTCTCAGGTCTCTCCTCAGGCAGGCTGAAATGTTAACATGGATCCCACACAACAACAGCACCTCTAACATTCTCCCTCTGCTCTCTACATACATGTCATTCTATACAAAGTATCAAAAGATTAAACAAAATACTAAAAAATCCTCACCCGTTCTCACAATAGAATTTCGTATTGAACTTTTAAACTTTCCCCCCCCCCCTTGCAAACCTTCCTTTTCCTCCCACACTGCAAAGATTCAGATCCACAATGACACGCGTTGGGTGAAGGAGGCCTACCACTCTGGACAGGAATGTTGCAGCATGAAAATGACCCAAACACGGCGGCTTCATTCGGAACAAAACCAAAATAAAATACTTGAGGATGGAGGGTGAGGGTTCCCCGTCAATGTCTTCAGTTTAGGGGAATGGAAGAGACGAGTAAGATGAAGAAAGGAAGGAGTACACTTTAATATCCACAGTTACACAAACATGAACCATGATAAAACGGGAAGGAGTCAGTGACCCCAGCTCCTCCTCTGAGCTCTGTGTGGACCAACACACATAACAAGTCTCTGTGGGTTGGGGGGTCACGGGAGCTGATTGTACTGCCTGTGTGCTGTGTTTGTTTAAGTCCACATCGTGAAGAGCGGGGTCCCCAACAGAACCAGACGGCGGGGATGCGGCCCGCTCGGTGCAGTGGCAGTAGCAATGCTAGAGGCAGGATGGGGCTCCTCGGCCGGGCCCAGCACCCCCCCCCCCCCCGTGAGCGTGCTGCTCAGGGGTCAGGGGGAGAAGGTAGCCATCTCCAGGGAGATGCGCTGCCACAGCTCCTTGGTCTGCTTGCCTCTCTTCAGGTTCTGCAGCACGTCGTTAAACTGCATCATACCCACGGGCGTCAGGCAGAAAGCGCTGCGAGCGCTGCGGATGATGTTGACAAAGTCGTCATAGTCGGCGGGCGTCAGGTGGATGAGCCGGTGGTGGATGTACTGCAGAGAGAGGGGGGGGGGGGGGGGTGAGTCATAAAGGTGGATTATACAATCCAAACATGGTAACGCTCTCCTAATGAGAGCTGTGTGTGAGTGGATGTAAAGAAACATTAGATGAATGTACCAGCTGAGTTCCATGTGTTTTTAGGTTTTATCTTCAATCCCTAATGTTACTGTGTAAATGTAAATATGCCAAGCTGAACACATTGGCCATCCTCTTTGTTTACCTTCTTTTATTGTTCATGCCTCCGACTTCCACTGGTAACGATATTCACGTCAACGCTATGAATTGTGGGTAATCCCTTCGAGCAAAGTCTGCAGAAATGCGTATTTATGGAAAGTGTTCATAAGAGTCGTCAAACGCTCGAGGATTGAAAAGTGGAGCACGCCTCAAAGTCTGAGTTGGGATCGGGCCCCTGGTTGCTTACCTGATGAGGGCTTCTTCGTGGGATCACGGCTGCAGTGTTCCCCACTAATGACAGACTGTGGCGGCCACAGTCTGGTAATGAACTGAACATATTACACTTGTCTACGGTTGGGCTGGCTGTGCCCTCTCTCCCTGAGGGGGCGGAGCCTGTCTGTGGCCATGAAACCACCTGACCCATGAAACACATGTCATCACATTCATATCTACACATCCAATGTGTTTATGATTGCACTATTTACGAGAGCACGGTGTGTGTGTATATAGAGAGAGAGCGAGAGAGGTAAAGGTGGAGCAGATTCTACATGTAATGTAATTTATAATTAGGCTATAAACTACCTAATAAGGTCATAGTTTATGAGTTGATTCATATTTCAGAATCAGAATGTGTAAAGTAACTAACTAGTAACTAATACTGTTAAATAAATGTAGTGAAGTTAAGTACAATGTGTCCCTCTGAGATCAGGTGGAGTCAGGGCAGGAAATTTACATATTGTTTTGGGGGCAATTTTTGCCCCCACTGACTGAAATCCAGGGGCATTTTCAAAAAATTGGGGGCACTTTTTGAAACTTGTGAAATAACATTTAACCTTTGTTCAAAATAATAAATATACATTAGTCATATGCATTAGTCAGTGTGGAATTTTTGAGAAAAATATTTTTATAGCACCTTAAAAATGTGCCATTTGAAGGTCCAAATTCAGTTCAGTTTTTGCTGAGTAAAATATCTTAATTGACTGTCAGTCAGGTATTATTCATTAGCAACCCTCAAATCAAAGAATAAAGACACTTTACGCACAATTTAGGTGTATTTTCCCTTTAACTCACGAGATGCAGGCAGCATGTTTTATACTTAATGTGAATATAATTCATTCACCTAATTTCCATGATGCAATATTTATACTTTGTTGGCATCTTATTCTGAAAACCGGATGTTCGTCTTAAGAAACCGGATGTTGTCTCACGTTAATCTTTCCGTTAACTTTCAAAGTCCTTCGCTCGCTCCCGATCTGTGCCGTTTGAATGAGTTTACCGTGAATGTCAGCATAGAGGTGCACTAACATGTAAGTGTCTGCTGAGTTGACCGCAGTCTCGCAGTCACAGGTCTGATTAAGAAGCGCTCCATGTTTTTCGGGGGCATTTTTTGCCCCTCTCCTAGTGATATCAGGGGCAAAATGATATTTCTGAGGGGCAGTTTTGCCCTTTGCCCTCGTGTATTTCCGACGCTGGGTGGAGTACGAAGGTCTTCATAGATCCAGCCTCTTAACTGGAGGTCTAATGTACTCCGTTTAGTTGTGCAGCAGGTGAAGAATAAACATGGAAGAGTCCGTCTGTTCTGAAAGGCTCTGGTTAGGCCGTCCACTCTCTTTAAAGAACAGCGTCTGGGTCTGGACTCGGCCCACCTACTAGTGACCCTGGTCTTAAAGTCTTAACAAACAACGTTCAGGGAGCTGATGATGGAGCTAATGAGTGAGCATCCTGCTTCCTCCCCCCCCCAGGCCACTTTCCTTCAATGAGAATTTAGATTTTGGTTATATATTTATATTTTGCTTGCTTTCCGTCTGCATTTGACAGTTTACCTCGAATATCTTAGTTTTCTCTTCATTTGTAAAACATGCCTACTTGTCCGTCTCCCCTTTAAGAGAGCAGCTCTGGGCTGCAGCCTACCTGCAGGTAGGCCTGTTGGCAGCGCTGGACGAGCTGGTGGAAGGCAGGTGTTCTGAGGTGGGCGTGGATGTGGGCGGGGTTAAGCCTCTGCAGAGCCTCCATGATGATCTCCTGCAGGACGAACGGACTCAGGACACCCTTTGCTGCTCCGACACAGAACTGGTACACGTAGTTGACTCCTGGCAGAGGGAAGGAGGAGAGAGAAGAGGGTTGGATATGTAGATGGGGTGTTACGTATGGTTCCATGTCCTGCTGTGAATGTTTGTGCTTGGGTGTGTGTGTGTGCGTATTCTGTGTCTTTTTACTTGTGGTGCAGCTCCCTAACGAGTGCTTGAGGGCACCTGGATGAGGATGTGGTTTACCTATATAAGCGCCTCCTTGCTCCGCCCTCGCTCTCTCTCATCTTCCTGGCACCAGACCCTGGTCTGCAGTGGGATTTGCGCACTACAGTTTACTTGTGTCCTGTAAATAAACTGGCAGCTGTGGTTGTTTTTAACCTAACTTGGTGTTGTGTTCCTCCTTATGTTGCGACTCCCGAGCCGGTCGTAACAGGCGGAAAGAGGAAGAGGCCGATTAGGAAGAGGAGGTCGTTTCTAAAGTCTATTTCGTGTGTCAATTCAAATTCTTACTGCATTTAGGGCAATATTCTGAAGGCTCACGTACATCGACTCAGTGTGTGCCAACGCACCCTCTCAGCTTGTAAACCATGACGATGGACGTAGGAGTGCTCACGCAGTACGGTGGAGTTCAACTGCTTAAAGAGATTAACCACCATAGACGGCGAATGCAACCTAGAAAGTGACGTTCCAAACCCGTGTGCCGTTAGCGAGTGTGTAGAATACATTAGCTAGTATCTCGATGAAAACATGGATTTGGGGGAGAAAGCTGGCATGTAATGTTCCACCAGAGACATTATGAGCTCCAGGTTACTGTGATCAAACTCTGTTATCTGTGTGCTGAACGTCACACACCATGACAGAGATTCACAGATTTGACGTTATTCCCTTTTAAATGGGGAGTGGTAGTCAACACCGTCAATAGCTCGCAGCCGCCGGTGTTTCCTTTTAACCCACAGACTGTATATAAGTGGACGTAGTCATGGTGACCTCCCTCATTGGTTTGAGGACTGATGATATGAAGCCTTGAGTTCGGCCATTTCCCCGGCACCATCTTGGATTACGGCAGTCGCCATGTTTTCTTTGCAACCGTTGAACTGATGTTACCATATTTGGACCAGGGAGGAGTGACGTAGTGACCTGTCAATCACTGTGTAGTCCCACCCTAAAGCATCCCCTGCTTTATGGCCTGTGTGACTCTAAATGGACCATAAAGTACTAAATGAACATCATGCTGTATTGAAGAAGACTTGAAATTAGAGATTGAGACATAAACTCATGTTTACAATGTTTAATAAATCAAGAGAGAAGTAGAGTCATGTTCTCATAGACTTCTATACAACCAGAGGAGTCGCCCCCTGGTGGACACGAGAGAGAATGCCGCTTTACGCCACTTGAAACATTGGCTTCACTCAGCAGAACCGGAGGTTGCTTCCTGGTTTAACCAGTGACTGTGTTAACTGATGACTCTCTGCCGAATGCATCGTGGTTGCTCGTGACGGCGCTGTTGGAAACACCACCAGATCATGTCGGTAAAAGCCTTCCATCAGTGCTTCCAGCTATACTCAATTATGTACCAGATGCCTGAATAATCCTTACACCAGTTAACTAACCACTCATCTCCTGCATTAGCCACTCAAACATCCCTCCAACTGTTGTCCAGTCGTGTCTGTGCGGCTCACCTAGCCTCGCAGCCAGTCCAAGCAGCCATTTGACGTCCTCGGTGTAAGGCGGGCTCCTGGAGAAGTTGTTCGGGTGGTCATTGTGAGCCCTCCTGCCCAGCATCTCCAATGCCAGCATGCCTTCACACAAAGAAGAGCGTTGCTCAGTGGACCTTTGCACAATATGCACATTGGTTCACGTAAAACAGAATCCTGGGACACAAACTCCTCACCAACTCTGTAAGCAGAGTGCAGGTAGTGCAGGCCCTGCTGGCTGATTGGCTGGCTGTGCTGCTCGTCCTCTGCTGGGAAAGGAGGGCTGAGCAGCGAGACGGGCTGGGAGGACAGGGCCGTCCCCTGGATGGCCTGGATGGTGGGGCCCGCGTGGATGCTGCCTACTGTAAAACACCAAAGGCACGTTTAGCACAGAGCGACACACGTGAGCCCATCCCGTGGTGCTGCAGCTTACCAGACGACATGTAATAGAACGTTGATAGCTGCTGGATTTGAACACACTGTGTGTAGTCCTGACCTGCTACGGTGGTACTGAGGGGCAGGCCTGTCTCAGGGTGGTAGGGGTGGACGGCGATCTGAGTCATGGACGGTACGGGGACACCGGGGAAGGTCACGGCCGTGGCTGCCATTGCAGGCTGGGGGACAGTGGCCACTGAGAACGGGTACTGGGCCCCGATGAAGGCTGGGTGCAGTCCCTGAGGGGGGGGGGGGGGCACACACACACAGTTAGCTTGAGTTACCTGCTCATACCACTACCATCTACCGTAACCATAAAGCAAATCATTTCTCTCTCTCTCTGTTCTTCGAGAACTGTTCACTTGATCTACTTCAGAGAGTAGAATAGATCTGTTGGATCTTCAGCTGAACTAATCACAGTTTAAACCTCTTCAATCAATATGTACAGTTCAATAATGAAACAAATTAGACCTCCAGTCCAGCAGGATTCTCTCCATGTAAAGAAAACATCTGGAGTCTAAGCTACTTTGTTGAAAAATGACTACACGATGTCTTGTTTACCAAAATAGCCGATTAATGCTCGGTTGATTGGCCAGTTGATTCATTGACGAATCATTTCTACCTCAGCTAAATCATTCAACTTTTTTGCATATTTCTACGGTTTCCAGAGAGGTTTTGTTACGCACAGATGGACAATGTGTAAAGGAGCAGGAGGATGGAAATGTACTAGAGCTGAAACAAGCAGAATCAACACTTTTTAAAAAATCAATTAGTCATTAAAGTCTTTAAGCATTTTTTAGAGGTTGATTGGTTATCAACCAATCAGCAGACGTATCATGAGTAGCAGCCTGGAATGTCGGTGATGTACTCCGACTCACTGCCTGCAGCTTTTCGTGAAGACAACATCCAAACTGTCCTGTAAGACGTTTGGATGAGAGCGGTTCTGACCTGTGGGTATGCAGCCCCAGCTACAGGAAAGATGGTGGGTCGTTGGACATGCTGCAGAGGGTGTCCCAGGTACTGGGGGGTGCAGACGGTGGGGAGATGGGCCTGAATGGTGGTGTAGGGGTGGAGGCCCTGGCTGTGGGGGTGCACCATGGCCTGCCCCGGCATGGCGTGGGACTGATAGATGGTGGATCCCACGGAGATGACCGGCACGACGGCCGCCGCAGTGACCGAGGCCGTGACCGTCGCCACTCCCGCGGACTCCATGTTGGCGTCGAGGACAACGCAGCTGGACTCCAGGGGCCTCCTGCCCGAGCCCCCGTTGGCCCCACAGCGCCCAGAGGTCTCCCGCTGCTGGCCTGAGCCCCCGCCCACTGACTGCTCATACAGCCAGTACCACTGGTGAGCCACCTCAAACAGAACCTCGGGGTACACACCTCCACCCTTGGCTGCTTCCTCTACTGCCATGCAGGCCTTCTCCAGCATCACGTTGTCCTGCAGGGACACGGGGACAGACAGCTTCTTTATCAGCATGTTGAGCTATAGAAGAGCACTTTAACATCAAAGGTGTCTATGGCAACAGTGTCCAGCTGCTCTCTGGATTAAAGCTGCGAGTGTGGACTGGTAGCTGGGGAGGTGCCAGTTCACCACTGCTGGCAATACAAGGATGGGTTTCAATTCAGGACACATTTCAAAATTAGAATAAGATTCAAGTTCTGGTGTTTGGCTAAACGCTAACAGCTAACGGAACTACTGCTTTGTCACGATTGTATGAAGTGTATTATACGTAGACGTCCAGCCCCCATTGCTTGTATAACATTACATCGCCGCTTGTTTTTGAGTTTGAATGAAGTGTGATGACGCGTGTGGTGGTTGCAGACACACGTGGAGGTCCCACCTCTCTGGGTGTGAGCTGTAACCACACTCCCACAGTACCTGCTCTTTGCACTGCACCAGGGCTCTCTGGATCTCATTCGGATTGAGGGCATGAGCGTGAGGCAGGCAGCTCAGGGCCAGCTCTGCTGCCGCCCGAACCATGTTGGGGTCCCTGGCCCGCGATGCTCGGTCAGCGAGGGACGCCACCTCTGGAGGGGTGAGGTGACCGTCCCAACACTCCACCAAAATGTTGAGGGCGGCACTGCCGATCTCCATTGCCTGGCCTGAGAGAAGGAGAGAGGATTGAGTGTGTGAGCAGGACGGAAAGAAAGAAAAGTTTGGGTCGAACTTCTTTCTTTCATAACACACTCGCCCCTCACCAGTGATCCAGGATACATGGGAGGAGTAGGTCCTGGACAGCCAGTTGGGTGAGACAAAATTGTGGAGGCCTAAAGCATACAGGCCAATCTCAAAGGCACACAGGTGCAGGTTCCTGTGGGGTCCCTGGTGTCCCCCACTGGCCGAGGGCTGGGTAAAGATGGAGGTGGAGGAGTTTCCTCCGGCTTTGATCAGCACCGTCTTGGCCAGCTCAAAGTAAAAATGGGCTGCTGCCTCCGATGGCTGGTTGGGCACGTGGGGGGCATGGCACTCTGGACGTCGCCCTTTGTACCTGGACACGGGGACACAGCACATTACCGTGACATTTCATTCCTCTTCAGAAAGAAAGACACGAAAAACCTGCTCAACAAAGCAGACTAATGTTTCCAGGCAGGCCGGGTCCTCCTCCAGCTCAGCTCTACCACTCATCTACCTTTTGACTGGAGCATTTCCTGAGACCTCATGCTTCGATACGTTATGCTCTAGTATTGTATGCATGTAGTAGAACAACATTCTGAACATGTTTTCTTGGCTGCTTACACCTGAAAGCATTCACCCTGTCGCTCAGGTCAGGCTTGGAGCAATGAGCATTACTGAGGTGCATTTAGAGCTGTATGATGAGGGCTTATAGTGACGCAGCATAGGACTGACATGGCTGGGACATGCCGGATATACTACTTGGACACCTCAAGCGCTGTGACTGGTCAGCTCAGGCTGCTTAAGTTTTCTCAAGTGTCTAAGGCCGGAAGGAAGACTGTTGAGAGTGAAGACGACGCTAAAGGAAGATGAAGAAAGGCTCAGTAATACATCGCCATCAACATACCAACGCTCCACATCACCAAGTCAATGAAAGAATGTAAACACAGTTACTGTGGAGAACAGGATCTCAAACAGGAAAGTCTGGTGACAGCACCATTGATAATCAGGAGGGGCACGGCTTCAATTCCCAGGCTAGACGGGCCTTCTGTGTGGAGTCTGCATGTTCTCCCTGTGTCGGCGTGGGTTCTCCGGCTCCCCCCCCCACAGTCCAAAGACATGCAGCTTTGGTTAACGGACTCTAAAATGCCTGTAGGTGTGGATGTGAGTGGTTGTCCGTCTTTATCGGTCAGCCCGGTGATAATCTGAAAACCTGTCCAGGGTGAACCAAGAAATCCTGAACCTTGTTTTGTTTTTTAAACCCAGCTAGTGTTCCTCTACTCGTCTTTGTGACCAGATGAGGAGGAAGCCTTTGTTTACCTGCTGGTGTCGGTGCTCTTGGCCCTGGCCCCGCCCCCTGCCCTGCGAGAGCCGCTGGAGGAGGAGGAGCCCAGCGAATCTGACGAGGAGCTGCTGATGCTGTCACTGTCCTGGCCCCGCCCCCAAGACGTTGCCGCCCAGCCGCCCCGGAGCGGCCGGCGGCTGAGAGTGGGGGAGCTGTCCGAGGTGGTCTCCGGAGCACTGCTGTCGATACTCGCCATGCCTGTGCAAACATCACATTCACATCACTCTCACCGTTTCATTCTTTATGAGAAATCACCACACATATGAGCCAGGCTACAAATCGGCATAGCCTGATCGTGTGGCTATAAGTGACGATGGTTCTGTGACATTAGAGTGTACCGACCGGTGTGTTTCTTCTTCTGCCGGACAGGAGAGCCCCAGCAGCGCTGATTGTAGCCACAGCGCGCCCCCAGAGCCAGCCGGCTGGGCACGGTGGCCTCCAGCTTAAATGGAGCCGTTTGATTCTGCTGGTCACTCGATGAAGGAGGCCCATCTGACACTGCAAGGAAAGACGATGTACATGGGTCTATCTCTGTCAAAGAGTTTCCATAGCGTGATCACCTAATGCAGGGATTCCCAAAGTGTGGTGCGCGCACCCCTGGGGGTGCGCGAGCTGCCTCTAGGGGGTGCGCGAGAGGAAAAATGTAATGGCGGTGCAGTCCTGTCTCCTAAAAATGACGTTCCCCCAAAACTAAAATGCATTCTCAATTACTTTTTACCACGAACGTATTTTCTCCCTGATTACGTTTGTGTTTGACGTACAAATACTTTTCTCATCAACATATCTTTGCTGTACTCTAGTCTTTATTATTTTTCTGTGATCTGCCTCGCCTCTACCCCGCCACGCACAAGTTATTGACCCGCGGCCTGTTCCGAGGGCTGACAGACCTGACGATCGGGTGCCTCACGGCGGGGGCGGCTGGAGACCTCGCGTCCCGGCGCCAACGAGTGAGCGCCGCCACTCGGAACCATAAAACCAAGTCCCGGATTTCACCCGGGGACATTCTGGAGGTATTGTGACCGGGTGATGTGCCTCGTTGCTGGGGAGGTATGAGCCGAGAGTGGCGGGGTGTTATGGAGGTTTATATTACAACTCGGTGTTGTTCCCGTGCGTGGATGAGCGCATTTCTGCCGGAGACAGGCGGCGTGTTGTGGTAGTATTCTGACCGCGTAATAGGGAGAAGGAGAGGTGGTGGTGGAGAGGGAAAAATGTTAAAGAGATGGTGGAATGTATGATTGGAGAGAGAGAAGCGAAAAAGTTGGACGTGATCCCGGTGTCCAACAACACTGTCGCGCGCATCGATGCTTTGTCCGAAGACATCCTGGCTACATTGGTCGGTCGCGTGAAGAAGAGTGAGTTTTACTCTCTGCAAGTAGACGAGCCTACAGATGTGGCCAATCTGGCCAATCGTCCGTTACCTTCGTAACGTTACGTCCGTTACCTTTTCGAAGGCACGGTGCAGGAAGAGTTATTGTGTTTTTTATCTTGTAAACAAACGCCACGCGTGAGCAAACTGTTCTCTCATTCGTCCGATTTTTATGCGGCTCTGTTGCTTTTTTTTTTAAGGTGTGTGTGTGTGTGGGGGGGGGGGGTTGGGGGTGCGTGAACCCGGTCGGGATGTAGAAGGGGGTGCGTGGCCTAAAAAGTTTGGGAACCGCTGACCTAATGTATGGCAGCACAGGATATCTAGGGCAATTCTACTTTTGATGTTATGCTATAAAGAGTACTTTTAAAGCACTACATGTGACTTCAATGTGAACTTTGCCACATGCCGAGGTGGGCTGGATAGCGTTGAGTTTGGATCTCAGTGAGTTGTGAACAGCATGTGAACACAATCCAGACTACTAATCAAACATAGGTCGCACTGAAGTGTCAATGTGGACACACATGTGTGAACACAGTTGAGTTCTGATGTGTCCCATTAAAAAGACAAGTGTAACCACGGCCATAGTTCTACCACTCCCCAATAACCCCGTCTGACCCGTGAAGCTGCTGTGGATGATCTATTGTAGGAGGAGGGTCTCACCATGCTCCCTGGTCTCAGCAGTGCTCTCTCCTGCTGTACTGTTGTTCTGCACTGTGTTCAGATCAGCCTGATGAGCCGCCTCTTCACCAGCCACTGCTACGGCAGAGGAAGAGCTGGAAGAAGAGGCCGCCACTGCTGCCGCGGACGAAGATGAGGGTGCGTGTTTGGAGACCCCCCCGCTGGCCCCGCTGTGGCTGGCGGCAGTGTGTTTGGATGGGCTGCGCTGGCTGCCAGCTGCCGGCTTGCTGGAGTAGAAGGAGCTTAGAGTCTGGGGCTTGTGGGTCTGACTCTCCCTGTCCAACAATTTATCCAGTATCTGAGGACGGGAGGAGGAGAGAGAGATGCAGGAGAAGGGACAGAGAGAGGGGGGGGGGAGGGGGAGACAGAAACAGCAGGAGAGACTTCACTTCAACATATCTGCTTACTATGCACTTTACCCTGTATTTGTATTCAGGGACTGTCTTGAACTCCCATCGCTGGCTTTAACTCGTATGTTGTATGAATAAGAGAAAAGCTGGTGAGCAGCCCGCAGACTGTGCTGAAGTTCTTTATAGACGCACATAGAAGCGTTCAGGGGGAGTGCTGGAATATCTGTGTGTAGTATTTGCCCATATACCAAAAGTCACCAAAAACATAATAAATCAAGTCCTAAAAACAGTAAAGCATGCACAGTTTTCCAGGCACAGCTGTTCTCTGATCCTCTGCTACAGCTTCAACAAACACAACAGACATAATCCACCAATCAGACTGCTCTGCCTGGCTCACTGGAAGAGTCACACAGTTCTCAGAGCCACCATGTTCTCATGTTCATGTGGTTAGAATGATCATCGTAGTGATGGCTACCTTCTTGAGCTTGCTCTGGTCGTCCTTATAGGTGATCATGAGAGCCAGAGCCAGGTCACCTTTCACCCGTCTAGTTCCTTCACACAGCAGAGGATGCTCCGCCTCACTTACGGTGGTCTTCATACCTTCAGACACACAGCAAGAGGAGAGATTACAGCAGGGGCGTGTGGGGGGGGGGGGGGGGGGGGGGGGGGGGAGGACAGTATAGACAACGACAGGGGACTTGAGAGAAGTGAACATTGAGGAGCAAAAAGACGGACAGAAATGAAGGAACGGGAAGAATGAAGTTACCAAGAGCAGCGACAGCAGCCTCAAAGCCCAGCTCCTCATCACCGGGCATGTCGTTGTTACGGTTGCGGCTTGGTGGACGGGAACCCGTTGGGGACACAACTGCACAAACAATATGGAGAAAAGGGAAAGTGATGTTAATTCTTGAAGTTCCCATTGAAAATGACTTGATTTTGGATGAAAAACAACCGTCCAAGTTCTCACTTGGTTGCCACTTGCTCAAAATCAGGCAGTCAATATACTCCGTATGTACCCAGCATGCCGTTCGGTCACTAAGGGTACCCTCTCAATACACTACACAGTGTGTACACAACAGTCTTCACTGTAAAAACGACTTAACCGTCGAGCTCCAACGATCAAACAGTTGGTGCTCACCTGGGGTGCACAGGACATCGAAGATGAAGCTGGCCAACATGAGAGGCAGCACAGGTCTGTAGTCACAGAAGTTTCCGTCTCGGAGCTGCTCGCCTCTCTCTCTGATGGCCGACATCTCCACCAGGCCCAGAGGAATCTTCTTCAACAGAGACACCACCTCCGACTCCTGGTAGGCCAGCTTCACCTGCTCAACCAAAACACACACGGTCAGTATGCGTGGTACATGTCCACCACATACACGAGGTCATCCAGGAGTTCAAATTCATTGGCAGAATGAAAAAAGAATTGTTCGTTCCATCCTTACATGAAATGACAATACATTAGTCAACAGGGCTCATTTAGGCCCTGGTGAGAGTTTTATCTTTAGTAAGTGTTCAATGAAAAGGAAGCGTTTTGCAAACTGCTCACGGTTTTAACGGAGCGCTCTGAACGCCGTCAGCTGAAACGGAAAAGCGCCGTCATTAGTGTTTTTCTCACTGCGGTGACGTTTGCTGGATACCTGAAGCTACACGACTCTACCGACAGATACATGTCGGTAAAGTACACGACTCTACCGACAGATACGTGTCGGTAAAGTACACGACTCTACCGACAGATACGTGTCGGTAAAGTACACGACTCTACCGACAGATACGTGTCGGTAAAGTACACGACTCTACAGACAGATACGTGTCGGTAAAGTACACGACTCTACCGACAGATAAGTGTCGGTAAAGTACACGACTCTACCGACAGATACGTGTCGGTAAAGTACACGAATCTACCGACAGATACATGTCGGTAAAGTACACGAGTCTACAGACAGATACGTGTCGGTAAAGTACACGACTCTACCGACAGATACGTGTCGGTAAAGTACACGACTCTACCGACAGATACGTGTCGGTAAAGTACACGACTCTACCGACAGATACGTGTCGGTAAAGTACACGACTCTACCGACAGATACGTGTCGGTAAACGTGTGTTAAGACATTAGGGCTTGTGTTAAGATAGCCTTCCCACTCATTTGGTGGTTGCCTAGCAACAACAACCACAAAAAACTTCAACACACTCTGTGTGTTCAGGGCCTGAGGGCCATAACATCATATGGTTGTATCGGGGGGGAATGCCAGTAGCTCGCAGATCCAAATGCTATGATAATTGCTACACAATGCATGCCGATGACTTTCTTTTATATCATATACCGGTAATTGAGTCATTATTGCATAATTTATTGATAACAACACAAATAACAATAAAAGTAACTCTGCAACCATTCAATGCAATTAACCGTTGGTGTTTTTGGAGTGTGTGTGCATGCAGAGTGTGTGTGTATTTATGCGAGCGTGGCAGACCTCCAGAGCTTTGGTAGATGCCGGTGGTCTCTGGAGCTCCAGGGAGAACATGCCGGTGCTGAAGGCCAGGTTGTGGAGCTCCAGTCGTTCACAGAGAACAGTGAGGAGGAAGGCAGCCTTGGACAGCGTGTTAGTGGCTACCTGCGTCTGACGGCTGGTGGACACCTTGCTCTTTTTACCCTGCCCAGCAACCAGGGGAGCAATAATCATGTCAGGACATGGAACACAAAGTACATTTACACGTTGAATTTCTTCTTTTTTGTGAATAGTTAATATTAATATTTGTGGCTCATTTACAAATTGGCACAGCAAGAATTATAAAAAGAATCTGGTGGCTTTCCATCATTAAGAGAGGCTCAATATCACACTTCAAGATGCTGACTGGTGAGTTTGGAAGCTTGAGACTGTACAACAGAAACGGAGAAGAAGATTGAACAGACAGACGAGGATGTGTTGCAGGGGTGCTCTACCTTAGTCTGAGGCTGCTCCACTTTCAGGTCTGGAGGATTGGCTAACAGGTCTCTGGCCAGCTCCACGGCCAGCCGGCACGCCTCATTACTGTAGCCGTGAGCATGGAGGGCCTCGGCACACGCAAACAGCACCTGCGCGCACACACACACACACACACACACACACAAAACAGTATTCAGGTCAGTAAGAAACAGCTGCGGTACTTGGCATGTGCTGCTCACTCTGGTCTTTGTAGTTTTGTCAGACAGGTGGACAGTCACAGGATGAGTGGTGGATGTTACAGAGCTCAAAACTAAAAAATGAAGCTGAAATTAAGCATCAGCTTTTGATTGCCTTTATGTCCACCTGTATTTATAAGAGTGTACAGACACTGTAGGTCTGTACCAACAGTCATACCCATATAAGTAACAGTGTTACAGAAAGACGAACAAGACTACTTTTTTTTAACTGCTAAACGTAGCTGTATAATGTGTGTTAAAATGTCATTTTATATTCAATGATTCGAATAGAAATCTTTCCATTCCCGTACAGCCGTGACTGTGGACAACTCTTGGTATTCCTTCCTTACATCCATGTGCGCCTCCTGCTCCAGCGGTTTCATCCCTGCGAAGATGTCTGGCTCCTCCTCCTGGTGGTTGTCAGTCAGCTGTCTGTCTGCTCCCTCCTCTGAGGCAGCACTCTGGTAGTATGCTTGATAGTCGTCCTCAGCCACAGCTTCTCCTCCTGCAGCTCCACTTGCTGCCTCTGCTCCTTGGTTGGCCAGCCCAGCTGCAGCAGCTGCTCCAGTCCCTGCTGCTGCTCCAGACGCCACCTCTCTGCGGGCCCGCGGTGGCTTGGCGGACGGTTGAGTGGTGACTGATCTTATCGTAGTGGTTGAGGTGGAAGGCTGGTTACTGCCGGCCGAGTCTACAGCTTCATCTTTGTTCTGGACTGGCGTCACCTCCAGCTCTGCTTCCTTCTCTGCAACGCTGGGCATGTCCATAACAACCACCACTGCGTGTGCTGGAGCAGGCTCTGCGGCAGGAAGTGCAGCTGAGGCATGGCTCGCGCGCTTCGCCTCAAACATTTTGCCCCCCCCGCTGCTGCTGTTGTACTTGCGTGAGTCTCGGAGCAGCGGGCTGGGGGAGGGCAGCATCTCTGGTGGCGGGGGGAGAAACTCAAAAGTGTTGCTGGCCTCAGCCCCCAGAGCCAGACTGCATCCGTCGTCCAGGCTGAGCTCAGCCAGATCCGGCTCCAGCGAGCTGTCTTCACTGCTGGTTCTCCGCTTGGCACCGGCATGCTTACCACCTCCGATGCCTCCACTTCCTCCTGGACCTCCTACAGATGCCCCCTTCCCGCCTCCCTGTGTCAGTTTCAGCTTCCCTCCAGAGGAAGAGCCCGGCCCTTTGTACACGCACTTCCCTCCTCCGTCTTCCAGGGACAGAGCGACGGCCCCCCCCAGACGGACCAGCATCCCTCCCCCTCCGCTCACTGACAGACCTTTTCTCTTGGTCAGTATGCTCTCCTTAGGTCGCACTGCCACCTCCTGTTGGGACGGGTGACCTCTTCCTTTAAAATCTCCCCCAGCTCCGCCTTCACCTCTCCCCCCTCCCCCTGGTTCAGGAGGTTCTCCGCCCACTCCAGCAGCAGCTTTGACTCCTCTCTGGTGCTGCACTGCCCTGGACCAGCAGAATGTGGCACTCTTCTTATCAGCACAGCAGTAGGTGATGCCGTCCAGTGGGTAGGCCACCTCCCAGTTGAAATAGCAGGACTCCACAGCGGGCTTGAAGCCCTGGAACAGTTTATCCAGGGACTTGCGATGTTGTCCCCGCTTCACTATCTCTATAACTTTCAGGTGCCACTGCTTCAGCTGGCCTGCTAGTTCCAGACGCCTGGAAGAGAGCATACACAGTCTTTACTTCATATTCACTCACATTTTAAAAAGGACAGTTCACCCCATGATCAAAAATACACATTTTATATATAAATAGTTCTGGTGAGAGTTGCCAGGTGTTAGAGACATTGGCCGTAGAGATGTCCGTCTTCTCTCCAATATAATGGGACTAGATTGCACATCTCTACAGCCGATACCTCCAGCACTCTGCAACTCACACCAAAAACAATCTAGAATGATACATAGAACTACAGGTAGGAGGAAACATATGTATTTGGGATTCTAGGGTGAGCCGTCCCTTTAAATATGGTGTTTAATGCAATCATTAAGTGATGACTTCCCAATCATGACCAAACTCTGACAGTTCAAGAGGTCTGACCTGCAGGGGCTCATCGTGGGGTCGAGCACTGCCAGCCTCCACAGCACCACCATCTCATCACACATGCTGGCACAGGCGTGAGCCGCCACCTCTGACTGGCCGTTGCTGCGTCCGGTGTGGCCACTGGCGCTGCTGTGGGACGCCGAGGTCCGAACGCTGTACCACCAGCTGATGATCTGAACACACGCAGTGAGGTGTGCATCAGAGGATGTACAGTAGACAACAGTTACCTTATGAAAGGCCCAGAGATTGCCAGCACAATGCACCGACATAAATAAAAGTCATCAAGGTGTTCACGTGGTCGAAACTATCGGCCTTCTTTTCCGTGTTGTTAAATTGGACTCAGCCGTTGACGTAGGTTACCACAACGAGTTCATTGTTTGAGGTGAGCTTGTATGTTACGGATGTACCTGTTCATAGGTGAGGCACTGTTCAGTGAGAATCTCAAGCAGCGGGGCGGCGTTGCTGTCTCGTCTCTTGAACATCTCCCTGACGATGGACAGAAGGTTCCAGATGCCTTCTGGCTCTCGGCCCCTCAGAGGTCGCAGCAGACACGCCCATTCAGCGGCGGCTGGCGGCTCCGTGGATGACAGGTACATGGAGTTTACATCACTGTGGATTAAACACACACACACACTTAGTACATCAATCAAAAAGAAAGTAGTAAGAGTAATATAGTGGTAATATAGTAAGAATTATTTTTTGTATGAAATGGCTTAGCTCGAGTACAGCCCTGAAGTAGTCAATATTCCTGCTAAAACCTTTAGAGGACCAGGATTTGCTGTCGTCTATCTCTGTGGCTGCAGTTTACAACCAACTGAATACTCCTCCGTTCTCTCCTCCCTTTCCAAAATTGCGTTAGTGTGAGCCGGCGAGTGCAAAGCCGTGGTAGCGCTGCCATTATTACCATAATAACAACGACTGAAGAAGCAACGGGGGTCAGACGGCGGCTGGTTGATATCACAGTTTTACACTCTGCGGCTCACAGCAGAGAACTACGGTCGCCTTCAGATACATTAGTCATTTTGGGGTTAAGTGTCTTGCTCAAGGACACATCGACATGCGACTAGCGGAGCCGGGGATCAAACCGCCGACCCTCTGATTGAAGGACGGCCCTGCTCTCCACCTAGCCACAGTCGTCAAAGGCTCCCTCTAGAGCCAGTTTATAGTTTGTCCATTCTGGGCTACTGTAGAAATATGATAGACTGTGTGGAAGAGGACCCGCTCCCTATGTAGATATGAAGCAAACAAAGCACAACCATTCTTAGTTATTATACACTAATGAAAACATACTTATGAATATGATATTCCACTTCCAACAGATTCCACAAAATGGTACACACTGGCCCTTTAAAGAATGCGTTAAGGACCATTACGTGAGACAAGTAGTGCGTACCTGAAGACGACAGGTGAGGGCCCACAGAACTTGTGCAGAGTCTTTTTGATATTGTCGCTGAGGGTCGACTCATCCAAGTACCAAGTACTCTGGTCAGATGCTGAAGGGCCTGCTGTCGGGTCTGCACACACACACACATCATCCAATGAGAACTTGAGCAAGACATCCACAACATTAACACGCCTCTCTCCAGTCATAACATGAACACAACTCTCTCCATCCACAACATCAACACAACTCTCTCCAGTCACAACATGAACACAACTCTCTCCATCCACAACATTAACACTCCTCTCTCCATTCACAACATGAACACAACTCTCTCCATTCATAACATGAACACAACTCTCTCCATCCACAACATTAACACTCCTCTCTCCATTCACAACATGAACACAACTCTCGCCATTCACAACATGAACACAACTCTCTCCATTCACAACATGAACACAACTCTCTCCATTCACAACATGAACACGCCTCTCTCCATTCACAACATTAACACAACTCTCTCCATCGACAACATTAACACTCCTCTCTCCATTCACAACATTAACACACCTCTCTCCATTCACAACATTAACACAACTCTCTCCATCCACAACATTAACACACCTCTCCATCCACAACATTAACACACCTCTCTCCATTCACAACATTAACACAACTCTCTCCATCCACAACATTAACACACCTCTCCATTCACAACATTAACACACCTCTCTCCATCCACAACATTAACACACCTCTCTCCATCCACAACATTAACACACCTCTCTCCATCCACAACATTAACACCTCTCTCCATTCACAACATTAACACAACTCTCTCCATCCACAACATTAACACCCCTCTCTCCATCCACAACATTAACACCCCTCTCTCCATCCACAACATTAACACACCTCTCCATTCACAACATGAACACAACTCTCTCCATCCACAACATTAACACACCTCTCCAGTCACAACATGAACACAACTCTCTCCATCCACAACATTAACACACCTCTCCATTCACAACATTAACACACCTCTCTCCATCCACAACATTAACACACCTCTCCATTCACAACATGAACACAACTCTCTCCATCCACAACATTAACACACCTCTCTCCATCCACAACATTAACACACCTCTCTCCATCCACAACATTAACACAACTCTCTCCATCCACAACATTAACACACCTCTCTCCATCCACAACATTAACACACCTCTCCATTCACAACATGAACACAACTCTCTCCATCCACAACATTAACACACCTCTCTCCATCCACAACATTAACACACCTCTCTCCATCCACAACATGAACACAACTCTCTCCATCCACAACATTAACACACCTCTCTCCATCCACAACATTAACACACCTCTCTCCATCCACAACATTAACACAACTCTCTCCATCCACAACATTAACACACCTCTCTCCATCCACAACATTAACACACCTCTCTCCATCCACAACATTAACACAACTCTCTCCATCCACAACATTAACACACCTCTCCATTCACAACATTAACACACCTCTCTCCATTCACAACATTAACACAACTCTCTCCATCCACAACATTAACACCTCTCTCCATTCACAACATTAACACAACTCTCTCCATCCACAACATTAACACCTCTCTCCATTCACATTAACACACCTCTCTCCATTCACAACATTAACACGCCTCTCTCCAGTCACAACATTAACACGCCTCTCTCCATCCACAACATTAACACAACTCTCTCCATCCACAACATTAACACCTCTCTCCATTCACAACATTAACACACCTCTCTCCAGTCACAACATTAACACGCCTCTCTCCATCCACAACATTAACACAACTCTCTCCATCCACAACATTAACAACTCTCTCCATTCACAACATCCACAACATTAACACACCTCTCTCCATTCACAACATTAACACACCTCTCTCCATTCACAGCATTAACACGCCTCTCTCCATTCACAACATCCACAACATGAACACGCCTCTCCATTCACAACATGAACACAACTCTCTCCATCCACAACATGAACACAACTCTCTCCATCCACAACATTAACACAACTCTCTCCATCCACAACATTAACACAACTCTCTCCATCCACAACATTAACACAACTCTCTCCATCCACAACATTAACACACCTCTCCCCATTCACAACATTAACACGCCTCTCTCCATCCACAACATTAACACAACTCTCTCCATCCACAACATTAACACAACTCTCTCCAGTCACAACATTAACACAACTCTCTCCATCCACAACATGAACACACCTCTCTCCATCCACAACATGAACACACCTCTCTCCATTCACAACATGAACACAACTCTCTCCATTCACAACATTAACACAACTCTCTCCATCCACAACATTAACACGCCTCTCTCCATTCACAACATGAACACAACTCTCTCCATTCACAACATTAACACAACTCTCTCCATCCACAACATTAACACACCTCTCTCCATCCACAACATTAACACGCCTCTCTCCATTCACAACATTAACACAACTCTCTCCATTCACAACATTAACACAACTCTCTCCATTCACAACATTAACACAACTCTCTCCATTCACAACATTAACACAACTCTCTCCATCCACAACATTAACACACCTCTCTCCATTCACAACATTAACACAACTCTCTCCATTCACAACATTAACACAACTCTCTCCATCCACAACATTAACACACCTCTCTCCATCCACAACATTAACACACCTCTCTCCATCCACAACATTAACACGCCTCTCTCCATTCACAACATTAACACAACTCTCTCCATTCACAACATTAACACAACTCTCTCCATTCACAACATTAACACAACTCTCTCCATTCACAACATTAACACAACTCTCTCCATCCACAACATTAACACACCTCTCTCCATTCACAACATTAACACAACTCTCTCCATTCACAACATTAACACAACTCTCTCCATCCACAACATGAACACACCTCTCTCCATCCACAACATTAACACGCCTCTCTCCATTCACAACATTAACACAACTCTCTCCATTCACAACATTAACACAACTCTCTCCATCCACAACATTAACACACCTCTCTCCATCCACAACATTAACACGCCTCTCTCCATTCACAACATTAACACTCCTCTCTCCATTCACAACATTAACACAACTCTCTCCATTCACAACATTAACACACCTCTCTCCATCCACAACATTAACACGCCTCTCTCCATTCACAACATTAACACAACTCTCTCCATTCACAACATTAACACACCTCTCTCCATTCACAACATTAACACAACTCTCTCCATCCACAACATTAACACTCCTCTCTCCATTCACAACATCAACACGCCTCTCTCCATTCACAACATCAACACGCCTCTCTCCATTCACAACATCAACACGCCTCTCTCCATCCACAACATTAACACACCTCTCTCCATCCACAACATTAACACGCCTCTCTCCATTCACAACATTAACACACCTCTCTCCATCCACAACATCAACACGCCTCTCTCCATCCACAACATTATCACACCTCTCTCCATTCACAACATCAACACACCTCTCTCCATCCACATCAACACACCTCTCTCCATTCACAACATTATCACACCTCTCTCCATTCACAACATTATCACACCTCTCTCCATCCACAACATTATCACACCTCTCTCCATTCACAACATCAACACACCTCTCTCCATCCACAACATCAACACACCTCTCTCCATCCACAACATCAACACACCTCCCTCCATTCACAACATTATCACACCTCTCTCCATTCACAACATCAACACACCTCTCTCCATCCACATCAACACACCTCTCTCCATTCACAACATTATCACACCTCTCTCCATCCACAACATCAACACACCTCTCTCCAGCCACAACATCAACACACCTCTCTCCATTCACAACATTAACACACCTCTCTCCATTCACAACATTAACACACCTCTCTCCATCCACAACATTAACACGCCTCTCTCCATTCACAACAACGGCATGTAAGCAGACACTCTTCACAAGAGCAGCACAAAGGAAACACCTCTGCAGCAGCACTGCCACCTAGCTGCAGAAACATGCAATCATTTCGGCTGACACTGGTCGACTCTGGTGTTGTCAGTGACTGAAGTGATCTCCTGTGGTGATGACATCAGACGGTGCTCTATTGCTCAACGTCAGGAACATAGAAGTGTTATCGTCGCTGCTACTGTACCTGGAGCTCCACACACGGTGTTGATGGCGGTAGACTGAGAGGACAGCAGCTCATCCAGCAGCCGCTGAGCTGTGGGGAGGATCTGAGACAAACAGGAATGCTTTGTCAGATTTGTCCTGTACACGCAGGGCTCAACACCGACGTGACTTGTTAAAAGTGGTTATCTGCTGGTAACCAGGCACCAGCTTTTGGTCACCTGATATTTGAAATACGTTAGATACTGTGCAGTTTTAACAAGGACGGGCCATGAAGTTTGAATAGTCATTAAATAATACAAATTAAATAGTTCATGCAGGTATTGATTTGTCTTATTTCTTCTTAATATTTTGTTTTTTCTGGCACCTGGCCAATAGAATGCGTGAGGCAGGATAGCACCTGCTCCGGTTCATCAATGTCTTGTAAATACTTTGCAGCATAACAGCTCAAGATACCTCGTCAGGTTCGGGTGGTTCTTTGTCAGTTGGAATAAATTTGCACACTTTTGTGATGCTGACGGGTTCGTTCAACTTTTCACTTCACAGTCAAACTAAATAGTTTGCTTCACATGAGTCTCTAAAACAGAAGCTCGAGTGCAACAAACACACATGCAGCTTTGTCTGGTTCTGACTGCAACAGCATCGAAGTATCACTGATGCAACAAATATAATAAAAAACATTCATTTTGGGGCTAAGTTCTGCTGTCCCTATATGTATATGTTGAAAAGTGGAGCCTTTGATGGAATTGGCTCATTTCTCAAAATGGTTGTGAGTGGCAACCTGGCAGCCCTCACTGTCAAGCCCTGATACAACGTTTAAATCATGGCGATATCATACATACACAGACATGATGTTACCTGCTGAGGCAGCTCACTGATGAGGTACTGGGCGAACTTCTGGAGCTGGTCCCTCTGCAGCCTGGACAAAGACTCAGAGACTGGAGCCCTCAGACACACTGCTGATGCCTGCACACACACGCACACACACTGCAATGAGCAGCAACACCAAATCACCTGAACAAGTGAACTATGTAGCACATCTGTGGGCAGTCTTTAAATTAAGAGAGGACTTTCACATTACAGTCCCTCCATTGCCCATTATCATATTGATTATTTTCAAATAACTGATTTAGTTTTGAAAATCCCTGAATGATGAAACAATAAAAGCCATCATACATTCCCAGAGTCCAAATGATGCGTCTTCAAATTGCTTATCTTGTGTGACCAACAGCCTGAAACCCCATACTGTCCTTTAACAGCCATATTAAACAGAAAACATCTGCATTTAAGAAACTGAAACTGCTCCTTGGTATTGTCTATGTGTGGTTGTAAACACGTTCTGTGTGGAGTTCGATGACGGACACTTCCTTCTCATCTGATGATGCTGCTGGGCCCGAAACATCCTGTGGTCTATTCATACTGTCGCTTGGTTTTTCACTCAATGAAAATGTGACACGGTTTAATAGACTTTGTCTGTGTGGACATGAACTCACATTGTGGATCCTGAAGAGGCAGAGAGCCACCACATGGGCGCACCATTTGGCCCCGGCGCCACAGGTGCAGCTGCAGGAAGTGATGCGGCAGCGATCGAACATGACCGCCACATTGTAAGCCCCTTTGGACTGACCGGACTGACTGGTCACCACTGTAGCACTGAGATGGAAACCTGGGCACAGAGAGACAGAGGGGGGAGGACTCAACCGTCTTAGCTCTTCACATTAATACATTAATGAACTCACTCAATTGAATATATTTTGTAAGTATTTTATCACTGACTTTGTAATGTACCAATTTATTGATACAGTGGAAGTGAATGACTTACTCAAGTATACCATCATTGTAAGCTTCAGTCTATAGATTGGTATTCCATACAGAGCACACTATACTGTAAACGGTTATCGTTAACAGTATGTTCAGGGGTGAATGTACCGGAGACACATTGAGATCCGATCATTCGAGGAGACCGCGAGTAAACGCACAGCTTCTGTGTATTCTCTTTCTAGAGCAAGATATTAAAATACATCTCATCTATGGGCTGTTTCTCTACAGACTACAGACTGGAAGGGGAAGCGCATAGCTGGCTTTGTGTGGTGGTGTGTGCGGAACGGAGGTCCCCGGGGACACACGTTAGATAATAACCGTATATTTTTAGGTTCTTAAAATATACCCGAATTCTCAAATATGTAGGCTGTTGTGACTGACATTCTTGTAATATCATGTTGCAGCGTCTGGTGTGTGAGCCATGTATTTGCATGTAGAGCAGGGAAGGTTGATCTGATCACAAGTGGTCACTGGAGTTCCAATGCCAGGTGTGAACTGACGTACTGTCGCATGTCGATGTCCGGTCTGAACAGGGCCCAAGTGTGGTCAGAGTGACAACTAAACCCACCAATCTGCAGGGGGTCTTTGACAGCCCTGATCCTGTAGAGCTGCTCTCCACGTTGGAATTCATCCGGACTCCCATTAGCCAGGCAGGAATATAACCTGCAGCAAGAGAGGACAGGGAGAGAGACGGTGAGAGAAGAAGACAAGTCACATGTGAAGCGAAGATCAAGAGAACCAGCGGATGAAATGAACCACAAAGACGAAGTACATCCTGTTCAATGGGTCAGGTCAGTCAAAGGTCAGTCAAAATTCATTTCTGGATAACTTTTTCTGTCAGGACATTGGATAATAAGAGTGTTAACAAGGACGCTGGGTAGGTTTGTTGTGCTTCCACCTGTTAGTTGGTGCTGTGCAGTTGTGTGTGAAGGCCTCCTTTGTCTAGGAAACTACTCCATTTCATCCAAGCCTGTCGAGGTTTGCTCAAAATCTAAGCTTGGGTTCCCATAGCTGGTCCCGTTAACTAAATCTCACTCAAAGGCAAGGTTGGTAATCATCTTCAGAACATTTTTGTTGAAATTGTCATTACATCCTGGCTGCCTGTCTGCATGTCTACCTGCCTGTCTGCATGTCTACCTGCCTGTCTGCCTGTCTGCCTGTCTGCCTGTCTGCCTGTCTGCCTGTCTGCATGTCTGCATGTCTGCATGTCTGCATGTCTGTGAACTCATTCCTCGTCACCATCTTAACAGCTGTAAGACGAACAGTAGCCATGTTGGTTCTTTATGTTCATAATGATCATTTAAGGCAGTGGTTCTCTAACTGTGGGGCGCTCCCCTCTAGTGGGGCGCAGGGGGAAATGCAGAATTATTATTATTTGTTTTTTTAAGTAATTTATAAATACATGGCGAAATGCCTGTACTTTCGTGTAAATGTTTACGTTACGCCGTTAACAGGTTACGCTTGCGCATGCGCGACGGCCATGATCCTTGGCGACTCACATGTGTGGCTTAGTGTTCCAAATGAAGAGACATTTGGCGGGAACAGAAAAGCAACCGCAAGCGATGCATCCGAGACGAACAGCACGCAGCCAAGAAGAACATATGATGACGCCTCTCTTGCTCTGTGTTTCACAGGGAACGCGGTCGGAGATGAGGAGAGACCAGTCTGTGCTTCATGTCTGACGCTATTTTTTGCCAAATTGTAGTTCTTTTTTGCACAGATATAACTTTATTTGCATTGTTCTAACAAAGTGATTGCACATTTTATTTGTTTTTGTCTGATGGAGCAATCTGGTTTACTTGAAAGTGATTGCTACTTGACTATTATTTGAAAAAGCACAGATGGAGGAGTCACAAAATGTTGTTTCAATAAAAATTCAACATAGACCATTTTGTTACATTTTTGTTGAGGTGGTGGGGCATGAACATTTTTCTTCCTCCAAAGTGGGGCGTGACAGAAACAGTTTGAGAACCACTGGCTTAAGGGATGTCTTTGGATGTTGGTCTGAAGGGACGGGCGGTCAGTGTCACTACTTGGTGACTTTCTTGCTAGATTTGGTGACTTTTGGAGCTAATGCTGCTCGCTACTTTCACTGAGTACGAGTATTCACGCCCCCGAGCGTGCTCGGAGCTCACGCTTCATCTTACCTGATCGGCATTTATAGAGACCATAGAGCAAACCATTTGAAATATATCAGCTGTTCGCGGTCGGCAGCCAATCGACCGGAGCAGCTTTGATCAAAATTAACCAATAAACTTAAAAGAATATATATAAAAAGGCAAGACATCTAAATCTGCAACCTGTAAAAGTAAAGATCAAAAGCAATGCAGTACAATACAGTTGAGTTGTATATACTGTAAGTTGTACATGTTTTGGGGGCCTTTTGTAAGTTATTTGAAGGTACAAAGAGTTAGAATTGTAACATATTTCAATATTTTTCATATTTAAACATCATATACATCTTAAACAGTTTGGGGCCCTTTTAGTTGGGGCCCCAGGTTCAGGCTGCCTCACAGTGAAGTCTACTCGTGGTGTTTTCCTCTGAACCGGAGTGGATTTCTCTGGTGTTTGTGACCGTGAGGAGCCGTGACTTGTGTGTGCGATTCATCTATGACGTGGCAGGTGTGTTGCTGAAAACGATACTTGGCTGTCAACAGGAGACATGATTGTCAATCGGCACATCCCTAATAAAAGGTGAAGAAACAAATCCAGGTCATCAGTGCTCTCACCTGATGTCCTCCTCATTCTCGGGGAAGCTCCAGTAGGCGATGCGGAGCTGGAGCTGTTCTGGGACAGGCGGGTAGACCTTCTCCACCACCTCAAACGGGATGTGGAACGCTACCTGTTTCGCTGACAACTCCACCAGTGGAATCACCTGACCGTCTGAGGAAGACCACAGAGGAGAGGAAAATGAGAAGAACGACAGCTAGTGCATTGATGTTCCTTCACTCTAGAATCACATTATTGAGAGCGGTTGGTTAAATGATTTCCACAACTCTTAGACACATTTTCATGACCTAAATTCTCTGAAACGTCTGTGAAAGAATAAGAAGAAACATGTCAAAATGTACCACATTATATCTCTGGCTGTCAGGAAATATGACCTGACAAAGACGGCTTGTGTCTTCATGACTTGTAGCCACTGGAGCTAATGCTTTTCAAAACTTACTAGCCACTCAGCCTTTTCATATCTCAACATCATGATTCATCTAAAACTGTTTGGGACCCTTTCAGTTGGCTTCCCAGGTCAACCAACAGTAAAGTCTGCTCCTGGTGTTTTCATTGTGCTCTGGCATTGTGACCGTGAGGAGCTGTGACTTGTGTGTGTGACTCATCTATGACATGTCAGGTGTGTTGCTGAGGACCAGAGGACGAGCAGTGATGAGTGTGAACTTGTTTGTATGCGCAGTTCTCCAGAAAGCCAAAAATGATGCCGGTTTCAAACAAACAAAAACTAAATAGAAGCAAACCAAAGCTGCAATCACCAGTAATCATGCAACTAAATCTGCTACTTTTGTACTGTATTGATGCATTTCATTGTATTTTATAGTGTTGTGCTGTACAGTGCGTATTATAGTGTTGCAAGAGCTGAATCCAGAGTTATTCATGTGAATGAGAGTGAGGCTTGACTGAGGGCTGGGAGGCGGGGCTTGCTTTTTGGGCCACATAATGTGGAAGATCTGGGAACTTTCATCAGAAATGTATAGTCGGAAGTCCACCTTTTTGTGCTTCATGCGCCACTTTCATAATAATGAACACCATATCCAGTTCTCTCTATACATCCATGGCTACGAGCTGCCGGCTCAGGCGTCCTGAGAAGGTGTTGACCATCTGCCTCATAACTGCAACAAACTAGAATAAAAGCCTGAGAACAACTTTGTCAAAGACAGATGCCACCAGGATCTATTTAGTCACAAATCTCTGACACACTAGTCCCATACCAGCACGGCCCTGAGAACAGCACGATGTTGCTCTTTCTATGCTGGTCACTATAGTTGGTGTAATGAATATGAAACTTAGAGCTGTAGTTTTGTCAAGGTACAAAAACTGAGAATAAATAAAAGAGTGGAGTGAAGAATGGGCAGCCTAACCACAGCGTCAGGAGTCTTACTGAGAGCACAGTAGTCTGTTGCTGAGAGAAGAAAAAGTGAGGAGTCTCAGATTACAGACCTCACTTCCAAGCCAATAATGGTGCTGCTTTACCTTATATGGAGCAAAGCCCTCCATTCACAGAATGCCATCCTTGCTGTAAAGGCTCAGGGTCTCATGGTTACAGGGCATGGGGAACCCATCAAGACAAACAGAGTAGCATCCCTCAGGAGGTGTGTGCTTTGTGTCACACTATGGCTTGGCTGATTTACTCTCACACTCCCCAGTTTAAAACCAGACGCTTTCATTCTCTCTACTGACCAGCAGGGGGCATCTCCTCCGGTTGTATCGAAGTCTATGAGAAAAGGACTCTACTTCTCACTTGATGTATTCAAGTCTTCTTCAATACAGTATGATGTTCATTTAGTACTTTATGGTCCATTTAGAGTAAAAGAGACCATAAAGCAGAGTATGCTACACAGTGATTGACAGGTCTCTACCAGATATGGTCACTTCCTGTTCACTGGTTGCAAAAAGTCAAGATGGCGACGGTGAAATCACAGAACTCAAGGCTTCAAAACATCAGTCCACAAACCACTGAGTGACGTCACGATGACTACGTCCACTTCTACAGTCTAAGCTTTCAACATGACATGAAGCCATCACCGAGATGTCCAGATCCTGGTGCCATTTCATCAACTGCTGCTGCTTTTGTTAAGAAGGCAAACTGGGCCTCGCCTCTATGAGGCAAACAAAGCGAACGCTAGACGTTAGCTATCTGGAGATGGTACAATTCCATAGCTCAGTTAAACAGCGACATTTCAAGTAAGAGCAATTAAAAAAAGTTTGCACCACAAACATGCAGTCAAGCACGTTCCGACATCAAGTGCTATTTGCACTGCTTGGGCAAACAGAAAGGAAGTATTATAGTTTTCATTTTTAAACGTTTGAAGGTCACCTTTTAGGTTAGGTTGCTATTGTCTCAGTCTTGTTTTCATAGCTTCCTCATTCCTATCATCATATAATGTGGTACCATTCCAATTAGAGCCCAACCAATGACGGGGCCGATATGCTTTTGCAGATATAATAATCTGCATGCGTTTGATATAAAAGTGTTATGTGATGTGTTTGAGGCCATTCAGTAACACCGACGCCAAAGAGCATTGCCACAGTCATTTACAACATGTGCTGTTCAGTACATATGTTCTTTCATATCTAAAATATATATATCCACCCATTCTTGTATTCATAATGTCTGACAACAGGCAACAAGAATAAGCTAAATATAGGTATAAAATAATAATAATAATAATAATAATAATAATAATAATAATAATAATAATAAGTCAAAGTTTAAAAAGTCTGATCACAACATAAAGTACAAAAGTAAAAGTACTTACTGGCACAAACAGAGCCAGAAATCTAGGTGTAGTTATGGATTCAGACCTCAACCTGAACAGCCTCATCAAGACAATTACATAATCAGCCTACAATCACCTGAAGAATATATCAAGGATCAGAGGACTTATGTCTCAACAGGTAAAACGTGTCCATGCATTTATCTTCAGCAGACTCGACTACTGTAACGGTGTGTTTACAGGTCTCTGTAAAAAGTCCGTCAGAAAGCTGCAGCTGATTCAGAACGCTGCAGCTCGAGTCCTCACTAAGACCAGGAGGGTGGATCACATCACCCCAGTTCTGATGTCTTTGCACTGGCTTCCTGTCCAACAAAGAATTGACTTTAAAATCCTGCTGTTGGTTTACAAAGCACTGAATGGTTTAGGGCCAAAATACATCTCTGATCTGCTGCTACCTTATGAACCATCCCGACCCCTCAGGTCGTCTGGGACCGGTCTACTTTCTGTTCCCAGAGTCAGAACTAAACATGAAAACATGAAAACTGAACTAAGCAGCGTTCAGTTTTTCTGCTCCACATATCTGGAACAAAGTCCCAGAAAGCTGCAGGTCTGCTGAGACCCTCAGCTCATTTAAATCAAGATTGAAGACTTTTCTGTTTGCTGCTGCCTTTAATTGAACCACATTCAAGGATATTAATCAATTCCTGCATTATATATCAGTTTTAGGCTACCCATATTTCTGTAAGTTATGCTAGTTTCTTGTGTTATAGTGGAATGTGGATACATCAGAAAGCTGCAGTGTTGTGTTTGCAAGTGCCTCACCTCACTAAGACATGGCTAACATCAGCTCGCTAACAGCTAACCTTTCCCACGCCATCATCATTTTAGTTATCAACTGCACCCCTAGTACACACAGGGTGCTAAAATCCTCCTGACAGTAAAGCATGTTGACCCTTTCATGTAGACCTCACTGAGGCTACATCAACACTAATACATTTTGGTTTTACGACACAGTCACTACTGAAATGATCAAATTTGCTTTCCTTTTCGTTTTTACGAAGATTGTATCCAAGGAGCCCGATTCGGCTGCCAATCTCACAACTGAATCGTCGCAGAGCAAAACGTTGTAATGAAACAATGGATCATTAATCATTCCTTAATAACAACATGGCTGTTTAAAAATCAAAGAATAGGCCTACACTTATTAAAACACACGTGTAGACTGAAATCAGCCGGGGGAGGCACATAGAAACAGCTGTTTGCAGCTTGCTTCTCTCTCTCTCCTGCACCTTCTCGTCCCTGTCGTTTCTCGTCTGTAGATTGCTACCATGGGGCTGATAGAACTAGGACCGTAGTTCTATTTACAACCACGACAAGCAAGCAGAATAAGAAACCCCGTCTCTGTCTACTGAGCTCCACTCAGTGCGCACACGCACGCGCACACACACACACGGCCCTATTAGCTACCTTTTCAACCACTTGGGTTCAATATAGGCAAGGCAAGTTTATTTGTATAGCACATTTCAACAACAAGGTAATTCAAAGTGCTTCACATAAAACCATTAAAAGCATCAAAACATAAGGCAAAAGCAAAGGAGATTTAAAACATACATTGAAACAATAATTGATGTCTCCCTGAGACATTACGCTGCACGCAATCAATTAAGAACAGTGTAAGAAATAAAATACAGTAGTAAAATGCAGAAATGCAGGAAATTGATTAATATATTAATTGAATGTGGTTCAATTAAAGGCAGCAGCAAACAGAAAAGTCTTCAATCTTGATTTAAATGAGCTGAGGGTCTCAGCAGACCTGCAGCTTTCTGGGACTTTGTTCCAGATATGTGGAGCAGAAAAACTGAACGCTGCTTCTCCATGTTTAGTTCTGACTCTGGGAACAGAAAGTAGACCGGTCCCAGACGACCTGAGGGGTCGGGATGGTTCGTAAGGTAGCAGCAGATCAGAGATGTATTTTGGATATGGTGTAAAAGCCTTTTAAGGCAGATGGCCAGGCCCAGCCAGAGATTGCCACTGAAGTAGGAAGCAAGAACATTGTTTTCAGGGACGATGCCACTTTGTCTGGAGTGAAGAGGCAGCCATATTTGAACAACTCTTCCACCGTTTAGCCCTTTGTGACATGTCTTGTCACATGATGCTGGGCCCGGCATCATTTCAAACCATTTCTCCAAAACTCAGCCCAACATATTTTGACCGTTGGAAACTCTGAGATCTTTACTCAAATTTAAAATTAAGTTCTGTGGGTTTGAACAATGTTTGTTTGGACAGTGCGAGTCTGCAGGGCTCAAAATACCACACGCATCAGCACGGAAGTGCATCAAAAAATGTATCCGTGTATGGAATTCTCAGCTCTTCATGCATCTGTGCACGTAACTTGGGACAGAAAACATGTTGTGCAGGCTTGACAACTCTCGAGCATTGACCATAAGATGTCCATTTTCTCACGCAATGAAAAACTAATTTATTACAGATTAACGTTGCAGCGCGAAAAGTGGTCACTGTCGGCACGTGGACAGAGGCGACAGAGCAGCACCGTAAAACACTGCAGTTATGTAAGCAGTCAATTGAGTAAACCCGGTCAGGCCAGCCCCGCTAGGTCCGTTTGTGCCGTTATGGTACCGTACTTGGATCAGCCAAAGACAGCAATAATTCATTATGCATCGTATAGTAAATAAGTCTTATTGAATATGTGATGTCACCAAAGAAATCCTAAATCCCCAAAAGGTTTCTGGAATGTAATTTGCTGAGAATCACAATGGATTTCTGCAGAATATGTCCCCGACCATGACCATATACAAGTAGTTTTATTTCACATTATTGTACGGAGAAAACTCTAATTATATTGTGAAACTAAACTCTAATAACAATGAATAAGTGTCCTCTTGTTCAGAATGACTGCGGCAGAAATGCCAAGAAAAATGGACAAACTTACCAAATGGTGCATAGAAAACAATCTTTGATGAGCATGTACATGGAGTAGTATTTCAAGCACTGGTTTGAAACAACTAGCTGGCTGGCTTTTAGTGGTGAAAATCACCAGAGGCCCCACGATACGATATCACTATATGAAAGTCACGATACGATATCATGAAACGTAAGTCACGATACGGTATTATGACACGTAAGTCACGATACCACAATACGCAAGTCACAAAACAATATCACAATACGCAAGTCACGATACGATATTATCATGAAACGTAAGTCACGATACCACAATACGATATCACAATACGCAAGTCACAAAACAATATCACAATACGCAAGTCACGATACGATATTATCATGAGACGTAAGTCACGATACCACAATACGATATTATCATGAGACGTAAGTCACGATACCACAATACGATATCACAATACGTAAGTCACGAGACGATATCATCATCAAACGTAAGTCACGAGACGATATCGTCATGAAACGTAAGTCACGATACCACTATACGCAAGTCACGATATCATGACACGTGAGTCACAATACACAAGCCACGATACGCAAGTCACGATATCACGATATGCATTGGTAAAATCTTACCATTGGTAATTTTAATTATGTATTATAAGCTGCTTAGAGCTAGTGCTAGGAAATTAAACAGGTCACAATTCATCTATTTATGTTGCTGTAAAAACATCTCTTTAAAACAACTGGATTTATTCAAGTTTCTCACCAAAACTACATTTTACAAGATTACATTTGAACACATCATGATAACGTAATAATTTACTTTCGTCCAATACCTATTTTTACTGAATGGAGTTTGAACGCACCACAATGTAACTCAATGTAACCTCCTCACGGCTCTGAGCAGCACTTTATAACAGCTGTCAACGTTACTGCCGTTACTAGCTCTCCTCCAGTCGATTTCAAAACAGATTTGTTGTTCACATGCATCATTATCAGACCAGCGACTAGAAAGCATTAATGCTGAACTCCAGATCGCATATTTTCACCTAATACAGGCCGATAATGATGGGCAGTAAATTGGATTTCACACTTTGATGGTTCAACTTTGGAATTATCTGAGATTCACACGACTCTCTGGTCATTTTCTACATCTAAAATGCTCCCACGCTGCTGATTTAAGGCTCTTTTTGGCTGATGTAAGACTGGAGCGTTGGTTCCCTCTAAAACGTTTACAACACTTCAGGTGAGTGGCAAGACATTCAAACATACAAGACAAACCTGCGCGCACACACACACACAAGTGTTACAGGACATTTCACCGCACACACAAACATGTCGTTAATCAGGACATCCAAAATATCTTAGCTTCTTCAATTGTTATGGTTATGAAACCGTGACTTATATAACAGCAGTTATGGTCAAATTGGTAAATACAGACATCCCTAATTGCCATATTAATAGTTGATAAAAAAAAAATTTAAAAGATTAATACTTGGCGTTTGTGTATTGATGAAATATCGCCACGCAAAATAGCGTGATTCTATGCTGTATCGATTTTTTTTCTCCCCCACTCTTACTGGCTTTCTTAAATTAATAAAATAGTCTAAAGTGTCCTTTTTTCAGTCAGTAGAAAAGCTCGGTTCTACTATGAAAGCTTCGAAACCACCGAAGACGAAACTCAGCTCTTGGAAAAGAGCAAAACCTGTTAAGGCGAAGCTGCTTAGAGAATTTGGTACGATTGAAGTTAAATACTGTTGTGTGTTGTGTCCTACAAAATAAACTCACTCATTACTCTTTATTATGAAATGACAGTAGGCAAACCAGTGGCAGCAAACATCATGATTTGGAAACTGCCAAAATTCATGTAGTTGAGCAAAGAACATTATTCAGAAAAAATGAACAAGACTAATTTCTATCTATAGCAATTGTAAGGAATTTAAACCAACCTTTCACATGGAGCTAGTTCATTTTCAGAGTAAGTCCATAAGTATATTTATTCTGATAGCTAGGGCCAGATATCTACTTACTTGCATGCATTGTTCCTTTTGTCATGTTTGGAGGCTATATCAGGCTAAAGCTGGAGATTTAGTTGCTTTTTAGCCTTGCGTTGGCGTTCATATACCGGCCCATGCACAACACGTGCTCCACTAGAGGGCACACCAGAGAACTAAGACCATATAAAACTTATTGATGTGTATGTACTATATTGTTAATTCTGAGGTCACGGCAGAAAAAGAAACAGTGGTACCATCGTAGATGGTATGCGAGGCTCTTAAATAAAGCACTTTGACTTCTAAAATAGTTCCGTCACTATTTTGACAAGGACATTTGTCCCTGTGCAAAGGCAAAGACGCAGTGTACAAATGCAGAAGGTTGCTGGGAGGCATCAGCACACACATGATGTACACTGTATGCTGACTGACTGGTCAGGAAACACATCTACTTGTAGCCAGTGGGCCCAGACTGCCAAGATACTTCCACAACACTACAAGCCATAGAATGATTAAAATACACGGGAGTGCACTTCCAAAAGCTTGTGAGATTGAGACTGGAGTAGTAGCTTGTCGCAAAAAACTGCCAATGTGCTTTTGCTTAAGTCCAAAAACAGTGACTTAAAAGTGACTAATATATCAGTCCTGCTTTGAAACACATGCACAGCGATACATGGACAGTGCTGGACTGTTATTTACTGAGCTGCAATAGTGTCAGCGACAGCCAGTGTTTGGAATAGGACTACACTAACCAGCACGTTTCTTATTGTAACACTCCAGTTGATACGAATATTAGAAAAATATAAAATAATAATTGTATAATAAGATATCACAAGTGTTCCAGCAACAGGTCATACTGCTGGTGTACTTTAGCCCTGCTGTAATACACTTCATAAAACCTTCACACCGATTCCGGAAATTGACGCAATATCTCAAAGTATTCACAAAGAATGAACGTGTGTGTGTGTGAGTCCTCAAACCTTTAATCTTGACAGTGGGGGAGTTGGGTCCAGCGGACTGCTTCCTCCAGCCCCTCCAGTTCTGACAGAGGCTCTCGGCCTCTGAGATGAAGGAGCACAGAGAGTCTTCCTCGAACCGGTCCGAGTCTTCGAAGGAGAACCTCTCCCCATCCTCCCACTCGGCGAACATCAGTTCCATTACATCCACTTCTTAACTGCTTCCGAGTCCAGGGGACTGAGACTAGAGGTCACGGCCTTTCGCTTCAATCTAAAAGAATCAAGTGAGACCCGGCGGACAGTGTCCAACACTGGGGGAGAATAAGAGTCTGAAGACTGGGGGAGGGGAGGCCACTAGCAACCAGAACACAGCTGAGAGGCTTATTACCGCTGGGCCCTCACACACAGCCCCATAATACGGACTGTACTGAGCCAAACTCACCAGACAAGTGTTCTTACTGTCAAACACAACGAGGAGAATAGAGTGCTAAACTTAAAATGTCCATCCACTAACGGTATGCACGAACACACCAGATAGAGCTCCAACAGCGCTGACAAGGGATGTCGATGTGGTTCTTTAAGAAGTCATGAAGTTGTTCTACTTCTTTCAGACAATCAACTGGAACACTAACGTTGATATCTAGATTATCTGTTAACAGCTACACCAATCCCGAAAGTGTTTGTTTCATGGCGAAATACTTTAAAGAGTCGACGTCAAAAACACACGTAGCTTGTAGTAATGCCGGATGTCTTCTTTATTCTACATTTAGTGTGCTAGTTCTGTTAGAATGCTGGGCTGCTAATGCACATAACATTTAGCCGACGTTAGCTGAAATGCTAATTATGCTATTAACCGCATACTGCAACACAAACATCTGTCATCCGATGCAAACGACTATATTAAAGTTAAATTGGTTTACGAGCCCCAAAACACGTTTGTTCAGGTCGGTTTACCGTCGTTCTGCTCCGGTACAACCGTGTATTAGCTAAGCTATATGCATTAGCAATAGAAAGCTAACCCCAATCGGCTAACTTGAGCTAGCTTCAATAGCTGTTTGTTTACATTTACCGGTGACGATAAACACCTTTCGTACTGTACGAACTACATCTTATTTACAGTGCGTATCTTCTAGACTTTTGCATTGTCCTAGTTTACATAAGGTTATTATTTCGATCTTAATCCCCCTCCGAGCTCAATATTTTCCTTTCTTTGTATTAGTATGAGAGCCTCCTCTCTGACGTTCACAGCTGATACATCCCTCAATCAGCTCTGATGCAGGTATCTGAAGAGTCCTTCACATATCTTCCTTCCCGAGTGACACCGGCTGTCTGTCGTCTTGTACTCGCCTCTGCCTCCAAATGACACCGGGATTCCCAGATGATTTCCCGTATCCCCCTCGACCAGGCTCTATTAGAGTGTATCTGCCGGGGGAAGATGGCTCACCTCTCTTCGGCTCCTCCTCTATCAGCTGATCACAGCTTCCGGCTGCCAGCTCCAGGCAGCGTTTCAGAAGGCTTTCAGCTCGGATTGAGCCGTCTCCAAATCAAATACACCGACCTGATCATACTGTCACGTAGAGCGCTCTGACAGTTCAAACCTCATATTGGGCTTTTACATTCTTGACTTTCGATTTCATTTCTATGACCTTATAAATATGTCCCATCCTGACATGAAGAGCTTGTGGCCACATTGCTTACTTGAGGTGCACTGTCCCTGTTACAGTCATGGCTAGTGACTATGGCCCATAGTTATAATGGTTGAAGAACTTGTCAGTTCCTTTGCTGAGGTAAAATAGCAATAACACAAATTAAAATGACATAGGTACTAAGAAAATGTAGGGAATAAAAGAGAATATATTGATTAAGAAAAATGGAACCTCATCCGGATTTTAAAAAAAATATGTAGAACATTGGTCAATTCTCATTGTTGAATCTGAAATGTAGTTGTGTAGAAGTCTAATACAGAATGACATACTCAAGTAAAGTACAAATACCTCAAAACTAAGCACTTATTGAACGCACTAACTCATGTAGCATATATCAAGTATCTGAACCATCAGCACATTGTCTGCCTTACACTATGTTTGAAATTGTAAAACACACCTTTTCCAAATAACTACAGTTATCTACAATATACAAAACTAGAAGCATGTGTGTGTGTTTTTCAGTGGTGTATGAAGTACCCAAAAGCCATACTTGAGTAAAAGTAAAGATACCTTACTGGAAAACTACTCCAGTAAAAGTAAAAGTCACCTATTAGAATACTACTTGAGTAAAAGTCTTAAAGTATCTGATATTTATTGTACTTAAGTATCAAAAGTAATTTTCTGATATTAAATGTACTTAAGTATTGAAAGTAAAAGTACAAGTAAATGCTGGTAATAAAAAAGCAAAGGGTCAGAATTTTGAGAATTATGAAGTTTATTCTTTTAAGTGCTGTGGCACCATGACCAAGGACATGGAGCTGTGTTGAACATAATTGGGTCGGCTGTGATCCATCCAGGAGCAACAATGTTCAACATAACATATTGTACATAAGTATACTTTTGCATCTACTATGAACTTATCATCATAATTCTCCGAAAAGCAATATGACACTATGAAGGAGTTGTAACAGTGCGTTTATAAGTCTGCTCATTAGACTAGAGGATGTAGAGGGCAAATGCATAATATTATGTTCAGCAAAACATATCCACTTGATGCATCAGGTCAGTGTTTAGAGAAAGGACACCTGCCTTGTAAACTCCTATGGGCCTGATTTGAACACAACAGACAAAGGTTTTGCTCAAGCTGAATCTGCAATTGGGCGACTGCTACCATCATAACTCCATCCACAACATGACTCAAATATCAAAACATGATCAATACTAAAGCAGCAACACAGTCATTACTTGAAACTGAAAACTGTCCTGTTCATCTTCAAAAGACAATTCTATTAGAATGTAAAGAAGTTACATTGTATTAGAATGTAACTTCTTTACATTCTAATAGAATTTCCTGCAAAAGTCCAGCAACATGAGTCTGTTTTGGCTTGTTACATGCATACTGTCTTTTCAAAATAAACTTCCATCTTCACAGGAAACAACTAAGGTTTAGGCGATGAAACTACTTCGTTAGGTTTAGGAAAAGATCGTGGTTTGCGTTAAAATATCTACGGAAGTGGCGTTGCTTAAGTACGGAAGTCACGTCACAAATAAATCAACATTGGCTTCTCGTTTCACACACGGCACAAACTGCGGCCTCCTGGAGGAAACACCAGTGTTTGTTTGACCCATCCACCTCTCCTCATCCCACCCGTCCTGTGTGGAATTCTACTCAGGTAGTCGCTCGCTAGCTTATAGCATGTAGCATCCTGGACATCACTGGGAATCAACACACCGCGGCTTTGAGAGCACTTGTTTGCAATTGTGCATTAACGTGATTAACCAATGATTTAACTTGCTGCTAGGACCACTGATTCACCAAACATGCTTGCAGTCTGTGTTCCACCACAGTCCCCGACGCTGCTCTCAGGATTCATTTTGTTTCTGAAGATAGATTTGATTTTGTAGCGAGTAACGAAGGTTGCAGGGGAAATGTATCGGAGTAAAAGTATCAGTTTTCTTTGCAAAATGTAGTGAAGTAAAAGTAAAAGTCAACAGAAATATAAGTAGTAAAGTAAAGTACAGATATCCAAAAAAACTACTTAAGTACAGTAACGAAGTATTTCTACTTCGTTACTATACATCACTGGTGATTTTTTGAAATATCACACTCAATTATCAATCACCTGCACCCAGAATGCACCTGTGAAAACACCTGTTACAAACTAGATTGCTTAAAAATCTGAGATCGAGCCCTATAATTCGGACTCTTGGTGTCCACAAAAAATACTGTATTTAGTTAACGGTACAATACAGTAACAATGAAAAGCGTAAACTTTATTGGAGAGAGCTATTTATTTGGTAATTGTTTGTAAAGTTGTGCAAAAATACCACTTTTAGAGTCGTTAATACAGTTAAATGTTTGCTTTTGCCAAAGATGTAAGATGTTTCGTATTTTGAGTGTGTGTTTGGGGATTTTGTGTACAGAGGGCCCTAGAGGACCCCAGAAATTTTGTTTTAGCAGTTGCAAAAAAGTGTTATTAATTAATACGATAATTGTTTTGTTTCTGACTCGTCTCCATCTCTGTATTGTTGTGTGTGCAGAAGGAATACAGATCTTGCTGCAGAATTTGCTGTCCACTGCTATTGCAAACTTAATGTTTCCTCAACCTGTTTCACATTAAAAGCCTTCCAGCTACTCCCTAACTGGCTATTGAAGCATCAGCAAGTGCTGATTGTCATAAAGTTATTTTTGCCTTAGCTTTGTTATCGAGCATTGGTCTTACTGAATAAAATCCTTTGTGAGGGATTGTGTAAAATTGAATCATTAGTTTTGAGACATGTATTGAATGGTGTCGCCAAAATGAACAAAAGGCTTAAATTTTGACTGGAGACTAGACTAGACAAGTCGTGGAAGTTAGTGGAATTTGACCAGGTTAAAATGAACACTACTAAAATAAATACAGTTGTCTAACAAAGTCAAATAAATTAAATTGATAAAAGATGGAAATTGTATTGGCCAATGCAGAACATAACACAGAAAAAAGGTATACCGTATATAAACTACTCTGTATTCAAAAAATAAATACAAATGAATCATCCAACCCGTACCACAATATCAGCTGAAATGATGGAGGTTTAAAATATTTTCTTTGACACAGTGCCCCTCTCCAAGACGGGAAGCTCTTATCATATCAGTTGCTAATATACACATTCCCATATTCCTACACATAGTCGCAGTTAATCAGATGACTGATTGGTATTTTGGCCTTGTTATAAGGCTGTGTAGTGTAGACAGCCTATTAATGGACTTGCACTTATTACACGTTTTACTGGAGGCGGACAGACCTGTAATTACTTACTTCGCAAACACAAGTACATTTTGATGTCATTAAATGTTAGAATAATATGAATAACAGTCTTCATAGGTTAACTTGGTTCCTAGTACCCGGACCCAAATTGAAGTGCCACAGGTCTTGGGCCTGTGTGTCAGTGTGTGTTTCTCTTTTCCATCAATCCTGGTTGGACAGGTTCGACTCTCCATATGGAATAGTACCCATCAATAAATCAACATGTATGTTTTTCCACTGGTCCACTTTGTATCAGGTCCAACATTCTGGACCCATAGGGACTTGTATTGTCCAGCAATACTGCAGTGTGGGCAAATGTCAAATCTGCAACACATGATTAAATAAAGCAACCGTTTAACACTTGCTGCCAGCTCATCAGCAGGGTTCCTCAAAGTAAGACACAACATATGTTTCCCCTGCCACATGGGAATTTGGCAATATTACTGTGAGCATACTACATAAACATGCTTTTTAAAATGATGTGGAAAAAGAAACAAAGTCCATGAGTCCAGGGCCCCGTGCCACGTAAGTGCTTCAGCAAAGTCGATCAAATGTCCTATTAGCCAGCCTACATTAACGAGATGATTGAAGTCAGGCTATCTCGGTTCCTGCAAGGCTGATCCTCTCAAACAGTCTCGTGAATTCCAACCAGACGATCGGGATCAGGATGATTGCGCGTGCTCGTCCCACTTCAAAAGGGGGAAGCGTCGCTCACCGAAACCATGATGTTCTAACAGTACAATGTTAAATAAAGTCAAAGAAAGCGTCGCTTTTTACTCCGCTGACGACCAGGAGATGATCATGAACGCATATGAGGATTTCAAGACCATAATCACAGCAAAATATAACAGCGAGGGCGAGACAGGAAGCACGGCAAAATATCACAGACAAGTTAAATGCGTAAGTGTTGGAAATGTATCAGCTAATTTTAATGCCTCATCACCCCAACCAATCAGATTATATGTCTTTAATGTGCTGCTGGCAGTAGACTTCATGATGCATCATCCAATGAGATCTATAGCGACAATAATGATCTCAACTCTTTCAGAATAAGTAGATAAAAACAAGCCCAAAGAGGATCTAACTGATACTCATTAATATGAGGATATATGTACTGTATGCCCTTATGTATCATGTAGCCTACTATATATGTGTATATACATGTATGTGCAGATTACCATATAGAACTAGTTTGAATATGTGTGTGTGAGAATATGGGTGGATCAGTTTGTGTATTGTTCATAATCTGACATTCAATCAATTGAAGCAGTGAAAAGTAATAGTGCGTGATTCTCTGTGTTCTCATCATGAGTCCACCTTCATCATGTTCTACAATAATGATGTGCTGCTGTACTAATAACACTGTCATATCATTATGAGTGCTTTAACCTCGTGTATGCAACCAGCCATCAAGAGGACATGAGAGCAAGTAAACACTAAGCACACACACACAATTCAGAATGCTGAGTCAGCACAATATGTGCCATAATGTAATGAACACATCCATAAGTTTATTCAGCGCCAAATAAACTTTACGAACAGCGCGGCATGCAGCGGCTTTCCCCATGTTCTCCGCATCGCCGACACTGTACAACAACGCAGCACTCGCACAACAGCTCAAGGCTGCATCCAGTCTGTGGGACAGTCAGTGCTCGGCTGGGCGTGTGGTGTTCAATGTATGGCTCGAGAAGGTCTTATAAACACATGATTTCTTGTGGGCAGAATCGATAGCGCTCGTATAGGAAGTCATCGTGATGTGATGACGGATCTTGGCGATGTGGAAGAACTCTCTCCCTATAAAACGCTCATCGAACTAATATCCTCCTTCATCAGTGGATCTCTGAGGAAGGGAGCTGGACATTAATGCAACAGAGGCTTCTTAGTTTGCTCCGCTGCTTTTAAGGATCACCGTGTGTCTCACTTTACATGCATTTCATCAACTCCCGTATAACCCCCAGTATATGCGCAAGCGCATTAGACTACCGTATATGACAGGAGCTGCCATGTTTTCCGGGGGAGTGACAGCTTATCCAGCTACCTTAACTGAGCCTGCGCTGGAGCAGGTTCAAGCTTTTGGATGTGTTGCCATGGTGATTTTGCCGAACTTGCTTCGTGGAACCGAAAAGCCTGACCTACGTCATCTTATCCTGAAAAGTATCCGGCTAACTAAGTTAGACACGTACGTGGCACGGGGCCCAGGAGGCACAGAAGCAGTGGCCAAAACACACCTCCCGCCGCAAGCCCTGAAGTAAGGTCAAAACATTGGTCATCAATGGTAACACACATTTGTCAATACTGACTTCACCTTTTCTGAACTCTGCACACACTCAGCACAACAGAGGTCAATGTGGACCAAACCGTTGCATCGCTTTGGTACAAAATGCATGCAGGTGTAGCAAGAGAGGAGCTTGATGTTTCATTAAATATTTCTACACACGTCTTTCTGAAGAAGAAATGATTCATTTCAATAATTCTACATATGTGCACATCAGCGTTACAGCGTGTGAACCACTGGTGGCACTTTCTTGCTGTCTCGAAACTGCATTCTCAATTCTGTTTGGGCTTAGGCAACAAAACGACTTGGTTGGGTTCAGCAAAAGATCATGGTTTGGGTTCAAATCAGTTTCTTACTTTTGGTTTCACACAGGATATGAACATAAGTCTACTGGGTGGAAGTCCTGTATTTGACCGACCCACACAACCTCCCCTGTATCTGGACTTTGATTCAATGTATTTGTGATCAAAAACAAAACGTCAGAAACAAAAAAAAACATTCTCCCCAAATGTAACTGATGATCCAGTTTGTTTTGAAGCTGAAGCCCTTCGTCACACGCAGCACCTGTCTGCTGTGTCAGCTTGACGGCCTCCTTCCAGTTGTGTGGGAACGTATATTTTAGGAGAGCAGGCTGGTATTCCTGCATCTGTAGCTGTCCTTTACTAACTGAATATGTAACATTTTGTATTGAATTATTGGAATTCATTAGTTTCATTTTCTGCACTTGGAATTACTACGAATAATTATTGTCAAAATGTAATTATTATTACCGATACAAAGCAGCTGATTGAAGCATATTAGAGCATCTGTGACACTGTGAAGAAGCCCAAGTCATGCAATAAACAAGCGTCCATATTGTCGTTGTAGTGGAGTCTTGGTTTATGCTGAATAATTGACATAAATGTATAAATGAGGCATCACTACACCAGTGATACATGTTGTGATGCTACTTGTTAGTGTTTCTGTGGTTGATCCTGTTGCTCTGAGCTGCGAGTCAGTAAAGAGAAGTGTGAACGTTTCTGATGAGGTGAACTCACAGGAAAATGTAGAAAACGGTTTTATTCTCCATCATCAGGTTTTGAAGGGTTTGTTGATGACCTTGTCAATCCATCTCAGAAACCTGCTAACACGTGTGTACACTCCAGGGAATGAGGGGTTACCACAGCCGTGACCCCAGGAGATGACTCCCGTCAGCACCCAGCGGCCCCCTTCCCCTTGGCAAACCAGCGGACCCCCACTGTCACCCTGGCAACTGTCCACACGGTGGCGCTCCGACAGGCTGCCAGCACACAGCATGCGGCTGGTGAAGCGGTCATTGTAACGCCTCTTACACCTCCAGGCTGGGAGCAGGGGGACCCAGGCCTGGAGCAGCGTCCGGGAGTACTCCGAGTCTGAGAGCAGGAAGAGTACAGACATGTGAAGATATCTTATAGATGTGTGAATAATGAAGCAAAGCTCCTATGACGTCCACAATGCATCATAAACATACTAATAATCTGCATATAGCACTGTATAGTTATAGTTATAAGCACATCTATAAAGTGATAGGTACAAATACACTGAACCACCACTTGGTGCCTCTGGTGGAGAGGAGGCGAATAAACCGGAAGTTTCCAACAGTCTTGCATTCCTTGTTCTGTTTGTGATGGCAGTAATAGGTCAACAATAACAATACTAACAACAACAACAACAACAACAACAATAAGTCCTTATAAAATGTTTTATGAAATGTTATGATTGTCATAAACCATTATGAATATTTATGAGGGCTTTTACAACGAATATACTGTGCTATAGGCAGATTATAATACATTATGTTAATAAGGCGTTATAGACGCAATAGCAAAAGTGGTGGTCGTGTTATTGATACTATTATTAAGTACAGTGATGATTACTGTGTGTCTTTATTAGTTATTAGTATCATAAATATTAAAAATAAATACATTTTCTACAGCGCTTTCAAGATACCCAAAGACGCTTTACAAGGTAGAGACAAACACAACAAACAAAAAAAGAAAAAAAAACAACAACAAAAAAAAAGAATAGCTGGAGAAGCTGTGCTGAATAGGTCATGTAATGGAGGGTAGGGTGCCGGGGTTAGCAGGTGAAGGCGAGTATGATAAGTTATACAGTGATCATGTGTACAGACTTCTCAAAAGTCTCTCCAGCTGTTCAAGCCGACTGACAGCTGATCCAGATGTGATCATCAGCCCCGTCATCAGAAACAGACGTCGCTTCACGTGACGCTTCAGAGGAACGTCTCATGTCTCTTCAAACATATTTCCTCGTTTCCTCTGTCCTCGCATGGTTTCCTTGCGTCTCTCCATGCATCCTTGGTGGGAGGGACTAAGACGCAAGGAAAAGACTCAAGTGAGGGAAATGGGGACGCAAATAAGAGACTTGGGATGTACCCTTAGTCTAGACTCTAGACGGAGATCATCTCGAAAACTATGCTGAAACGCGTGTGGACGGAGATCGTATTAGTGTGGATGTAGACTCAGGGAGTTGCAACAGAGGGCTGAACAGCCGCATGCGGCTCCGGAGCCGCATGTTGCCGACCCCTGACCTAAATGCTACACACTGGCCCTTTAAGATGCTGATGGTAAAATGCTTCTGTTACGTTAAGATGAATAGCTTATGACAAACAGTTGTTTTATCCCGTAGAGTTTACCTGTGATGCCCCAGCCAGTGATCACACAGGCAGCCGGCCTCTTCTCCCACTTGTTCCCCGGCTCTGGCAGACACACGGCGCCGGTGTGAGGGTTGAATGCAACACAGTTGCCCTCTGTGCCTTTGAGCCGCAGCAGGGCGATGTCATGCTCCCAGCCCTGACTGTGGTATTTCCTGTGGATAACGATGCGTTCGGGTGACAGGGTGCGTTCAAAGTCATCCTGCTCCTCAGTATGGTAGTCACCCAGGCGCAACAGGTAGCGGGTTGGGTCTCTGCCAAACCTGGAAGAGCAAAGCAAATTTGTAAATGATGGTTTTGATGAATGCCCATCGTTTAATATGATAAATGGTAAATAGACTGTACAGTACTTGTACAGCACTGTTCTAATCTTCCGACCACTCAAAGAGCTTTAACACTACATGCCATTCATCCATTCAGACCCATTCATACACTGATGGCAGAGGCTAACCTGCCCATCAGCACTGGTCTAACCCATTCACACCACACACACACCGTGGGTACAGCCTTCTGGAGCAACTTGGGGTTAAGTGTCTTGCCCAAGTACACATGGACATGGACTAGCAGAGCCACGATATGCAACCAAATAGGCGTCCATGGTGAAGACCAGTTAATGTAAGAGAAACAAAATGCAAAGTGCTAGAAATAAAAACAAACACTGCCCAAAGGCAAGTTGATTCCATTAAACTGATACACTTGAGAGAACCAATTAAAGAACATGGTTTTACTTTGTTCTGGTTTCAAAATAAAATGTACACGGTAAGACATACTTCAGCTTACAGAGAGCGAAGAGTCATAAATGTTGCGTCAAAAATCCAAATTCAGAAACGGGTAACGGTAAGGAAAACTTTCTGAAACTAAGGCTTTGTTTATCAAAACTAAATACGAATTATCTTACTTATTTTGCAAAAGCAAAGACTCGATTGAGATTTAGCAATTCATTCCAAACTCTATGAACTCTTTTAAAAGTGGTATTTTTGCATCACAACTGAATTTACAGCAAATAAATAAATAGCTCTCTCCACATGCCAACTGCACACTAACGTGCTTAGTAAAAGACACACTGTTACCTAGTCTTTGTAGTGTGCTGTAAATATAATCATATATTAAAAACAGTAACTATGACTTTAAACTGGAGCTGACATGGACATAGTTGCTGTGTTATACTGTGAACTATGTACATATATCCTATTTATAGGGCTCAATCTCAGATTTTTAAGTGATCTAATTGGTAACAAGTGTTTTCACAGGTGCATTCTGGGTGCATTGATCATTGAGCGTGATATTTCAGACAACACACAGGCTTCTAGTTTTGAATGATGTGTATATTGTAGATAACATGGAAAAAAGTGTGTTTTTAGAATTTTAAACTTCGTGTAAAGCAGACAATGTGGTGATTGTTCAGCATACCTAATCAGCAGATGCATACATACAGGACATACATATATGCATACATACACACATACATACAGTACATACGTACATACATACAGTATATACATACATACAGTACATATATGCATACATAGACACATACATACATATATACATACATACGTGAGTAAGTGCTTTCAATGATTGTGCCACAAGTTGTTATGTCTTGGAAATTCCCCAAAAAGCTATAATGCATAGCTGGAATGGATTTTGTGACATCAACCAGAGGGACACATGGTAACAGGGACCACTAGAGGGAGCTGTCTCCTACCTCTTGAAGCAGTGGGCGGCGGTCACAACCCAGCAGGGGTTGATGAGTGACGCTCCACACAGAGGATGACTTCCTCTGGACTGAGACCTGAGCCACAGAGACACCTGCCAGGGCCACTCACCCCTGAAATCACACACACAAGCCAGAGTTAGGCTTTCAGGGGGCTGCTGCTGGCTGAAACTGCTGCACACACACACACACACACACACGCACACACACGCACACACACACACACACACACGCACGCACACACACACGCACGCACACAGTGGTGTTTCCATCACTTCAGAGGATATTACACTGACTTACATTAATTTCCTGGATATTTATCCGAACCATAACCCTTACCCTCACTTTAACCAAGAACTACGTCTTCACCTTAAACAATTTACATTATAAGGGACATGCTTTATTTGTCCCCAAAAAGAAGGCGAGTCCCCACAAAGTGACTGTTTAAACAGATTTATGTCAACACAAGGAATACACACACAAACACACACGCGCACACAGGTGTGCTGTTATGGAGACAAGTCGCTCCCACACCGGAGGAGAAATCAGTTCATGGCCCTCCACTGACTTTGTATTGTGTGAAGGTTTCCCTTCTTGTAACAGACGCCTCAAAGCTGCTGTGTGGTGAGAGGCACTACCAACGAGGTAAAGAAGCTGGGGGAACCCAGAGGATACAGCCAATAAGATGTGAGGCATCAGCAGGAACAATGGGGGAACTGTGGGATCCTGACACTCAGGATGCTAACGTCACGTGTGCAACAAGCATTTTGTCCAAATATCATTTTTAGGCTACCCATATTTCTGTAAGTTATGCTAGTTTCTTGTGTTATAGTGGAATGTGGATACATCAGAAAGCTGCAGTGTTGTGTTTGCAAGTGCCTCACCTCACTAAGACATGGCTAACATCAGCTCGCTAACAGCTAACCTTTCCCACGCCATCATCATTTTAGTTATCAACTGCACCCCTAGTACACACAGGGTGCTAAAATAACATTGCATGCTGAAATCTGATGCTTTTAGCTGCAGGCATTCTGATAGTGTTTCAGCCCTTGGTGGCATAGTGCTGATTGTTTTCCCCTCTGGTGGGCGTGGTTTTCAGTGTGACGCGTTGTGCTCATAGACATTGGTGTTCCATGGATGTGCAGGGGCTTAAAGAGACAATGTGAATCAATGTGTGTGAATCTACACTCATTCCACTGGAGAGTGTGATGGTACAAACCTCAGTGACTTATCTCCTCCTATGATCCGGCGTCGGCGGCGCTGGTTATTGCGTCTCGTGCCACAGGTCTGCATTGCCACAGCAGCATCTCCCACGGGATCCAGAGTGTAGTCACAGATGACGCCTGCATCCTCACTGTGGCGACAGTCCTGACTGTCTTGACCCACAGCCGGACATTGGCCTAAGGACACCTCAGTGCCCGAGCATCGGACGTTGTCCAGATGGATGGGACCTTGACCCTCCCCAAAGTACGCCATGGATCGAGCTTTAGCCACACCGCTGGGAGGTCAGCACACAAAGACACACAGCACCGTGATTATTAGTTCCTTTTCTTATATAAATACATACTGTATATTACATGAGCGTTACTTTACTGTTTTAATTCCTCTTAAAAAAAAATCACATTTGTTTGTATGACATTTTTTGACTCTTGTTTTGTTTCCTCCTATTTTTTCCAGAAATAAATATGATTATCTCAGCCCTGATGAAACCAAAAAAATGTTCGCCTGAATAAAAGCTCTTAATCAACCCTTTTTCTCCTGCTCTGCCAAAGAGTGACTGAGTGACACTGAGTGTTACTGTGTGTATCTGTTGATCTGGCTGCTTTACATAATTGCCCACAGAGATAAATAAAGTTGTGTTGAATTAAATACTCACATTCCTCGAGGCACTGGCCCAGGAGGTGCAGTCACAGCCATCTTTGACTCAAGCCTAAATCTAAACTAAATCATAACTCATTTGAAAGCCTTCTTTTACATCCAACCTAGAAAAGTCTACAGCCAATTCTATTTGTTATGGTGTACCGCGCCCCAAGTCTGTATGCTGAATATCTGTCTGTATTCTCAGCAAAACGATGCAAACCTAAGAACACAGAACAATCTAGTAGCGCTCAAACTCCTGCATCACAGCAGGATTTGCAGCAAACAACAACTAAAACTCCAACAACACCGGCAGAAACCACAACTACTTGTGTCTTTGTCTATGGATGATCTGACAGCAGAGGACCTCACTGAGAGAGGATGTCTCTATCCTGATCCAAGAGTTCTCTGAACTTCTACAAGCCTCATTGGACTCACTTGCAGACAACATGAACTCTTTCCAGAGCTGGCGAAATACTTTGAACGTTTTAATGGTAGCATTACCAAGGTAGTCCAAGCCGCTTTCTTCTGGATGACCTCGAGAATGGGTCACAGAGAGCCAATCGGACGGTAAAGACGTTTGAGTTCATGGTGCAGGTGTTGATGTAGGTGAAGCTTTCTGAAGTTTGGTCTGCACCACTGAGAGCCCACTGGACCCTGACCTTCAAATACGGCCAAGATATTTGTTGGTGTGTTTTTCAAATGCAGCAGAAGGAGCCTGCATTCTGAGCCAGAAACCACAAACTGAAGTACCAAGGAGACGTTAGAAGGATCTATCAAGACCTCAGCGCAGCACTCGCTAAAAAGCGGGCTTCATTCAACAGTATAAAACATTCCCTGTTCCAAAACAACGTCCTGTTCCAGGCCCGGTATAACAACTGAGTGTAATAAGCTTGGGAGCCTTCGTGGACAGGAGTATTTAGAGGATGTACTACCAGACGTTTTGGGATATCGTGTTTTTGCCTGCAGATTGCCTCACAGAGAGGAACAAGTATAGTCCTGCTTTTAGTTTCCTTTTTGCTTGAGACGTGGGACAGGGATATGGAGACGTGGGACAGGGATAGGGAGACGTGGGACAGGGATATGGAGACGTGGGACAGGGATATGGAGACGTGGGACAGGGATATGGAGACGTGGGACAGGGATATGGAGACGTGGCAGGGTTCTAAGGACGATGATGAAGGCTTTAACAAGACCAGCTCATTAAATAAAGTGGAGTACTCTATTTCCACTTCTCTTGAACTCTATAAAAGGGAGCTTGACCTCCAAACTCAATATCATTTGTTCATCAGCTGGAGAGACAGAACGACTCTTGTTAAAGTCACGTGGATATGTCTTTGAGCATCGGGACAAAGCTGGCTGTCTTTCAGCAAAACAACTGAAGTGCAGATCAGTTGATCAACAAATCCCACAAACGTTGAATGTCAATGAATGAAACATTTACCTCCTTCTATTCAAACTTATATACGTCACAAATATCAAACGACAGAACTGATATGGAACATTCCTTCAACAATCTTCAGGCTCCTTCTATAAGCACAATGCACAGGGCTGAGACTGAACTCCCTTTACAACATGCAGAAATCATTAATGCAACAACGGCAATGCAAAGCGGCAAGGCGCCTGGTCCAAATGGCTACCCAATAGAACTCTTTAAAAGATTTTCCAACAAATGATCTATAATTGTACTTGATATGTTCAATGATGCTTTGTCCCCTGGGTTGCTCTCACAAACGCTGACTGAAGTATCGACCTAAACCGGGTGAAGATAATGCAGACTGTGGCTCATATCATGCCGTCTCCCTCCTGAACTGTGATGGGAGATCTGAGCCAAAGCTCCTCCCCTTCGACTACAAACCACAGGCATGACGTGATCTCCAACGACCAAACCAGGTCATCTCAGGACGACATTCATTTACAAATAAAAGACGGCTTTCAATCGTACCCGCTCTCCTGCATCCAGTTAGAAACCAGAGGTGGTCATCTCACTGGACGCAGAGGAAGCTTTGAAATAAATGGGGTTTGGTCCTACCGGTAATTATATTTCATGGATTCAACTCTTACACCTCGCCCAAAGCTTCTGTAGTCACAAATGCTCACAGTAATCACAGCAATCACAGTACTTTGAGCCGTCAGGGATGACCAATCAGTCCACTGCTGTTTGTAGTGATCGCACTCAAATCTTTACCACCAATAATTGGAATTCATAGAGGAGGAGAGCATCATTTATCTATAAGCAAATCATTTGTTGTTATACATCATTATCAGACCCCATTCTAAGTGTCCCTCATATTGCCCATGCTCTGAAGAGATTGGATACATGTTCTGAACTTAAGTAAAAGTGAATGCTACCCTGTTAACAGCCTGGCTCTTTAAGTAAAGGATCGTGTCATACCGTTCCAAAGGTCTAGAAATGGCTTTAAATATATATGTAAATATACTGTGGTTTTAACATCACACAAGACATGCAGAGCCTTTATCAGGAAAACCTTTCTCTTCTATTTGAGAAAATCAAACGAGATCGAAAGAAATGGAAAACAGTTAACTTGTCCTCAGCAGGATAAATGATTTGTATTAAATTGAATGTGCTCCCCAAATTCCCTTTTCTGTTTCAATGTATTCCACTTCATCTTCCTTACTCTTTCTTTAAATCTAAGGACAGAAATCGCTTCATTAATATGGAACGATAAGAGACCTAGAGATGTGTAGAACTATGACAGAGGCCTAAACTACCGGGCTCTTCCAAATCTTTGCTATTATTATTGGGCCGCAAATGTCCAAAAGATGATTTATTGGCTTCATACTGCAGACATAGGGTGGTGCCACCTTGAAGCTTCTTCTTTCACGTCGACGTCCACACCAGAAGGTAACATGGGTGGAAAAAGTTCAAAATCAGCGGAACCGGAAGGTCCGATTGTTGAATTAATGCGACAGAAACACGGAGAGTCATGTTTGGAATGTCTTCCATACTGGTCAGAAGAGTTTGGGTTTCCAGAAAATGGCTCATTAAGTGCCGCTAAACTTAAAATGTTACGAGGGGATTTAGAAGGTAAACTGAAAGAAATGAAAAGTGGCAAAAAGGTTCCACATTCAACGAATATATGAATCAAATTCCTGCATTTTACTACTGTATTTTATTTCTTACACTGTTTAAAAAAAAAAAAAAAATGTTTTAATGCAATGAATGTTCTTAATTGTTTTTAAATCTCCTTTTCTTTTGCCTTATGTTTTGATGCTTTTAATGGTTTTATGTGAAGCACTTTGAATTACCTTGTTGAAATGTGCTATACAAATAAACTTGCCTTGCCTTGCCTTCTCAACATCTCTCAGAGCCCTGGTCACTTCCAGCCTTCGCTGATCAATTTACTGACAAACTAGTCGTCATCAACACCCTTAATATATGGTTTCACTTTAGACAGGACTAAATTTTCCTGTCTGATTTACATTTTTACGGCCAACACCTTTTGAGACATTTCATGCAAAACCAAAAATGTCAACCTGCTGGTGGCACAAGACAAAACGTTAGAGCATCACAATAGTCGATAGGATCCGTACTGAGGTAATTATGAATGTCTGTACACAATTCCATAGCCATCTCCAGAGCCACGCTGCTAGCATGGCTGAAAATATAACTCTAACAAGATGTCATTGAACTTCCATGTCTGGCTCATGCCCTCTGACTCTTTAGGTTGAGACTGGACTATCCTCTTGGGTCTTCTGTCTGTTTTTTCCTTGTTTCATTTCTTTGAAGTTAACTCAAAACTTAACTGTGCCTTTCAAGTTATTGTCTGCCTTCATTAGTTTCACCTGTCTCTCCTAGTTACATGTGTTCCCGCTCACCTCGTCCCACTTCTCCATTACTTTCCTTTTCAATTTTTGACACTGAGTGAGCTTTTGACCAGCTTCCTGAGGCACAAATATCAGAGAGGGTATAATCATACTAACGTGAATCCCAGCTGTCGGCAAACCACAGCTGCATTGACATCATTCCAGTCATCATCACACACGCTTCCCCACTGGCTGTTAATGAAGACCTCCACTCTGCCCTCCTTCCTGCTCTCTCCAGCAACCAAACGCACCAGAGGGCCTGCAAACAAACGTGAGAGGGAAAACTTCTTTTGTTCTTTATTGTGATAGTTATTCATGCCCTGTCATTTTCAGATACCTTTACAATGGAAATATACATAAATGTCACAAGCGGGAAATGTAACTTCCTTCCCTTTATAGCCACCAATGTGTGTACTTACCAATAGGAGTCAGAAGGCCTGGTATCTCATTGGTATCAGCTCCCCTCTCACAGAGGACGCCCACATCCTCACTGTGGGAGCAGTCATGTTGGCCGAACTCAGAGTGGCTGCAGGCCAGTAAATTGGCCTCTGTTCCCCGACACTGCACCTCGTCCAGCAGGATCAGCCCGCGGCCTTCTTCATACACCCCGTCAGGAGCCACCTTCGCTCGACCCCTGCAGACAAGGCACAACAACAGCACGTCTACCTCTCTTTGGACACTCGCTTTAAAGGTGCAAAGAACAGCATCCCCAAAACTCTGGTCAATGTGAGGAACTCTTCTGTGGAAATATCTGTTTATTTAGGTTGCTGAAATAACAGAAATAGTATAATTTCCTATAATTTGCAGATTCTGTTCAATTCAATTTGGAACCATTTTCTCCAGATTTTGAAAAATGCAAATTAGGTTTTCTATGGACTTAAATATCTAATAAGTGTGCGTACGTGTTTATTTTGATCAGAACTAAAACGTTTTTGTCTTATATTCATTTAATCAGAGATATGAATGAATGAATGAATGAATTTTATTTATATAGCGCTTTTCACAGACAGTACTATCACAAAGTGCTTAACAGAGCAGACATTTAAAAGCATAAAAAACACAATGTGACCCTAGGGTCAATAAATTATCTACACAGAGTGAATAAAAAATGTTAAAGAATAAAATAAAAATAAAATAAAAATGTAAAACATATTTTAAGAGCAGGTCTAGGACATGGGTTTACTTTTACACAAACGCCAGCCTAAACAGGTGGGTTTTTAGCTGGCTTTTAAAAGTATCCACAGTATCTGCGAGGCGCAGAGTGGCAGGCAGAGCATTCCAGAGCCTCGGGGCCACTGCCTCAAAGGCTCGGTCACCACGGCTCTTAAATCGTGTGCGTGGGACTGACAGAAGACCTAGAGCATTTGACCTGAGAGTGCGGGCGGGTGAATAGGGGCGAAGTAGATCAGCTACATAAGTCGGAGCCTGACCGTGAAGTGCTCTGTAAGTGATGGTGAGAATTTTGAAGTGTATCCGAGATGCTACAGGAAGCCAGTGGAGAGATCGGAGTACGGGGGTGATGTGAGACCGTCGGTTTGTCCTGGTGAGTAATCTGGCGGCAGCATTTTGGATGACCTGCAGACGGTTAAGAGCAGATACACTGAGTGATGTGAAAAGTGAGTTGCAGTAGTCAATGCGAGAGGAGATAAATGTGTGTATGATCATTTCTAATTCAGGCGTTGATAATACAGATCTCAGTTTACTGATATTTCTTAGATGGAAGAAACATGACCTGGACAGCTGCTTAACATGAGGGTCAAATGACATGGAGCGATCAAAGAAAATCCCAAGATTGCGCAGGTTGCAATGGGAAGCAGAGGAGAGTGGACTAATAATCTGCCTGATCATGGGGACAAACTCCTCTGGAGCAATAACTAGGACCTCCGTCTTAGAGTCGTTGAGTTGCAGGCAGTTTTCTGCCGTCCAGTCTCTGATGGCATTGACACAGTCCAGGAGCCGAGTTAATGTGAATGCCTCGCTGGGTTTGAATGACAGATGAAGTTGGATGTCGTCTGCATATAAGTGATAGGACACATTATAGCTTTTTATGATCGGTCCCAAAGGTAACAGATAAAGGGAAAATAACAGAGGCCCCATAACCGAGCCCTGCGGTACTCCACAAGACAGTGGAGAGGTAACAGACACAAAATCACCCACAGAGACATTGAAACTTCTGTCACTGAGGTAAGATGTAAACCAGTCTAACGCTATGCCAGTTATGCCCACCCAATCACGTAGCCTCTTAATCAGGATGTCATGGTCTACAGCAGCGGTTCCCAAACTTTTTAGGCCACGCACCCCCTTCTACATCCCGACCGTGTTCACGCACCCCCAACCCCCCCCCCCCCCACACACACACACCTTAAAAAAAAAAAAGTAACAGAGCCGCATAAAAATCGGACGAATGAGAGAACAGTTTGCTCGCGCGTGGCGTTTGTTTACAAGATAAAAAACACAAAAACTCTTCCTGCACCGTGCCTTCGAAAAGGTAACGGACGTAACGTTACGAAGGTAACGGACGTAACGTTGCGAAGGTAACGGACGATGGCCACATCTGTAGGCTCGTCTACTTGCAGAGAGTAAAACTCACTCTTCTTCACGCGACCGACTAATGTAGCCAGGATGTCTTCGGACAAAGCATCGATGCGCGCGACAGTGTTGTTGGACACCGGGATCACGTCCAACTTTTTCGCTTCTCTCTCTCCAATCATACATTCCACCATCTCTTTAACATTTTTCCCTCTCCACCACCGCCTCTCCTCCCTATTACGCGGTCAGAATACCACAACACGCCGCCTGTCTCCAGCAGCAACGCGCTCATCCACGCACGGGAACAACACCGAGTTGTAATATATACCTCCATAACACCCCGCCACTCTCGGCTCATACCTCCCCAGCAACGAGGCACATCACCCGGTCACAATACCTCCAGAATGTCCCCCGGGTGAAATCCGGGACTTGGTTTTATGGTTCCGAGTGGCGGGCGCTCACCCGTTGGCGCTGGGACGCGAGGTCTCCAGCCGCCCCCGCCGTGAGGCACCCGATCGTCAGGTCTGTCAGCCCTCGGAACAGGCCGCGGGTCAATAACTTGTGCGTGGCGGGGTAGAGGCGAGGCAGATCACAGAAAAATAATAAAGACTAGAGTATGGCAAAGATATGTTGATGAGAAACGTATTTGTACGTCAAACACAAACGTAATCAGGGAGAAAATACGTTCGTGGTAAAACGTAATTGAGAATGCATTTTAGTTTTGGGGGAACGTAATTTTTAGGAGACAGGACTGTACCGCCATTACATTTTTCCTCTCGCGCACCCCCTAGAGGCAGCTCGCGCACCCCCAGGGGTGCGCGCACCCCACTTTGGGAATCCCTGGTCTACAGTGTCAAATGCAGAACTGAGGTCCAGAAGAACTAACACAGAGCAGTCACCTGCATCAGCACACATGAGAATGTCATTTGAAACCCTCAGGAGAGCGGTTTCAGTAGAGTGTTGCTTACGAAACCCAGACTGGAACTTGTCGTACATATTGTGCCTCTCCAGTGCAGCAGTAAGTTGTTTGGCCACCACTTTCTCTAACATTTTGGACAGGAAAGGCAGTTTTGATATGGGCCTGTAGTTCATGGGCAAAGCTGGATCTAAGTTAGGTTTCTTTAATATGGGCTGGATAGTGGCATGTTTGAAATAGGAAGGGACAATTCCTGTAGACAATGAGGAATTGACAATAGATGTTACTGCAGGGCCAATAGTTAGCAGAACGTTCTTAAATAGAGAGGATGGAATTATATCCAGAGGGCAAGATGATGGCTTTGTTTTGTTAATTAAGTCCATCAGGTCTTGAAGGCTGATAGGCTGGAAAGAGCCCATAACAGCAGGAGATTGCGAGGAGCTACAAGTAGCCGAATAGATCCCAGGCCGAATGCCAGACCTAATACCTGTTACCTTATCATTAAAATAGATCAGGAATTTGTTGCAATCGTCAACAGAATAGCATGGTACAGTGGAGACAGGTGGTGAAACAATTCCTCTAATTGTGTCAAACAGAATCTTGGGATTTTTCTTTGAAGAAGAGATTAGGTTGGCAAAATAAGCAGTTCTAGCTTCCTTTACTGTGGTATTAAAAGAAACTCTTAGGTCTTTGAGATATAAACGATGCACTTCTAGCCCAGTAGCTTTCCAGAGCCGCTCTGCCCTGCGACACTTCTGTCTCACGCTGCACACAGCTTCTGTCATCCACGGAGTAGTGTTATAGGCAGCCCTGGTCCTTTCCTTAAGAGGTGCCACTTTATCCAGCAAAGTGGTGCAATGTTCATTAAATGACTGTATCAAGTGTTCAACATCATTGAGATTTGTGTAAAAGTCACAGCAGAAGTGCATAGAGAACTGATCAGCTGTACTCTGAGTAATAATGCGTGAGTGGAATGTTTGTTTCAGACACAAGGGGTCAGCATTGACAGAAAGATCAAAGAAAATACATTTATGGTCACTGATCAATAGGTCCTCACAACGGGTATTATCAATATCAAGACCCAGAGAAAACACAAGGTCCAAGGTGTGACCACCCCTGTGAGTGGCGCCAGAAACATGTTGCGTGAAATTAAAAGATTCAGTAATATTGAGAAACTCAGTAGCTATACAGTCTGTGGTATCATTGACATGCAGATTAAAATCACCAACCAGAAGCACTTTGTCTAGCTTGATAATAGAGGTCAAAAAGTCTGTGAATTCTGATAAAAACTGACCTGCAGGACCTGGAGGTCGGTAAATTAAAAAACAGTAAAACGGCTTTTGCCGGCCCACTTTAGTCAGCTGTAGTTCAAAAGTAGCATAGGATTCTGTGCTCCCCAAGTGGCAGGAAAACTGATTCTTCCAGACCACGGCGAGGCCTCCACCGCGGCCTGTCAGACGCGGTGTCCCAACATAAGAACAGTCCACAGGGCAGAGTTCATTGAAATGGATGCATTCCATATTCCGTTGCCAGGTCTCGGTCAGAAATAAAAAAGCCAAATTATGACTTGTGAACAAGTCATTTAAAATGTGAGCCTTGTTTGTTATAGAGCGTGCATTAATCAGACACATTTTGATGGGGGAAGACACTGTGTCGTCATCAGCACAGGAAGCTTTGGGGGTATGTGCAACATGACGGATCACTCGTGCAGCACCTCGAAACCGACCATAACTAGGGCGTGAGCGCGAGTCTGTGATTCTCACGGGAATGCTCATGGGTCGTGGAGTGGAAGTTACGTTAGAGGCTGGAGATCCTCCATGCCGTCAGGGGGAGCTGGTGTTGCTTGTAGGGGATGAATGCGGCTGATGAATGATCGTAGAGGAAGAGTGACAGCGGACAGGGGATCCAGGTGTAAACAGTCAATCATGTGAATGGGAGTGAACAGCATACTGTAAATTAGCCGCTAGCAGGCGGCTACCCAGCTTGTTAAAATGAATACCATCCTTCTTAAAAGCGGAAGAGCGGCCCCAAAACAGATTAAAATTGTCAATGAAGCTCACGTTGTTGGTCCTGCAGGCGGCCTGGAGCCAGGTGTGGAGGCTGAGGACTCTGCTGAACCGCTGTGATCCACGGCCGAGTGTTGGACTTGGACCACTGATAAAAACAGACAGTCCACAGCTGTTTAAAAAGCTTAAAAGATTTGTAAAATCCATCTTGGTCAACTCGGACTGGTGGAGGGCTGTATCGTTGATTCCCACATGAACGATAATTCGCCAAATGGAAGACGGGAGGGCGCGCATCAGGCCAGGCAGTGTCAGCAGGATGTCTGGAGCCGTTGCTCCGGGGAAACAGTGTGTCTCCGCGTTGAAGAAACGGGTGTTCCTGATTATTGAGTCCCCGACTATCAGCGTCGTCGGGGCGAAGAGGGGACGAGGCGGCAACACTGCGCGTGCAATACGCGTGGATGGAGGCGAGGATTCAACCAGTGGTGGCGGAGAAGACAAGCAAGGACTGAGAGAACGGGCGACCGAAGCTCGCCGCGGTGCTGGTGTAAAGCACGGTATGGAGCGGCGTGTCCTGGGGCGAGAGGAGGGCTCAGGAATGACTGGCGTAGGGATGTCGGTGGACCCGGGGCTGTGGGTCCCCCGAGGCGGCAGCTGGGATGATGTAGGAAGCTGGGAGTCCGTAGTCAGAGGAGGGAACTCGTGCAGGGCAAGGGCGTCAAATCCATTCTTCAGCTGGACATCGAAGCCATGGGGTGTAGGAGATGTGCGTCTCCCTCTCCGGCTGCCGCGAGCACAGACCAGGGACCAGGGCTCGTGATGTGATGGAGTAGAGCTGACCAGGGCTTTGGGCTTAGCTCCGAGCCGTAGCCAGGAGGCCTCAGGAGCTGCGACCGGAGGAGGGGCCGCGGCAGCAGGACTGGAAGCGATGGACTCATGCACGCGGTCGCTGGCTGTGTCAGTCTGTGATGGACCGAAAATGATGGTGTCCATGAGGCTCTCGGCATAGTGGATCCTGTAGAGCGTGGATATTCTTCCCTCCAACTCTGTGATTTTATCCACCAGGCGGGCGCAGCTGACACAGTCGGATGGAGGGGTGAGTGAAGCCATAGCAGATCAATGCAAAAACAGTTCTAGTTATAAAAAAGTTCTAAAAAACTTCTAGTACGTGTTGGCTGACATCGTACTATTAGTAGATCAATTAAAACTAGAAAAAAGAGGGTGAAACAGACACTACGCACAAGTGAGCTGGATCAGGTGACAGGCAAATTGGAGGGAAAACAGCAGCACAGCGTCAGCAACTCGTCACTTCCTCTCTGTCAACGAATGGGTCAATAAGCCATTCAAATGTTTCATGCTCTTCTGGGGTTACCCTGATGAACTATGTGCCACTGCAAGCTTTGTTTCTATATATTTTCATTGAAACCTCTACCGGCTGATTTCAATTTGGTGAAATAATCAGATTGAAATCGTCTGGTAAAATCATCATGTAATCATCAAACTAGTCATATTTGTTGATTGTGATGTTGGACGGTTGGTCTTTTTGTCTGTCAACAATACACTTTGTAATGTTCTGGCTCCAAGATAACCCGCTCGTGCCAAAGTACTTAAAAGCAACTCTCCAAACCCTTTTGAACTTAATGGCCAAGTCAGCATTAAAATAACTTGACACTCTCATGTTCCCCTGATAATCTCTGTCCATTTAGGTCATCAAATGACTTTTCTCCAAACAACATCCGAACCATCAGCTGCGTACACAATATAATATAAACAACTAAATGAACGATGTAATCAGGTGTCCGTGGTCTCATTTGTCTTGAATGTCTCGTTGGGAGGTCAGCTGTCAGCCTGCAGGTGTTAACAGCTCTGTATACCTTGGAGTTTGTATTTGCACACATGGTGTGATGGACTGTTAAATAAGTAGGGCGTACACCTTTGTCGAGAAGTTTTCCAACATGAAAAAGTGAATGTGAAATATCTGTGTGTCGCCTTAAATAGACAGTTTGACAGCATCTTACATGAAATAAGGCAAATGAGTTGCATGGTCATCCTGTGGCCTTTCATTCAATCCCAGTCTTCCATCAAAATGTCCACTTACACAAAATACATTCCTTAATGGTAGAGACAGATTGCCCTGACATTTGGTGAGCACATTTATGCTCTCAAATCAAAGTTTGATCGATGTTCCTACCCCCAGCAATCATCATGAATTCTGGGGAGTTCCCCAAATAAAGCAGACACATTTTGATTCTCCTGCATGGTTTCTGGGGACAGGTGAGGATCTCAGATGGACTAGGTATGTAGGAAGGAAGCACGTAGGAATAGAACTGCTGCTCCTTTGCATTGAAAGGAGCAAGTTGAGGTAGTTTGTGCATTTGATCAGGAAGCTTAAGGACCAATCTGAGGAGGTATTCCAGACACATCCAATCTCGTCACCACTATCCTACTGAGCCAAGACCTCCTTTTCCTCGTGCTGCTCGTTGTTTACAGTCCAATTAGCAGCTTGAGATGCGAGACTGGAATTGACTGACCGGATTCAAAAGGTAATATTGAAATTGAGTCGAGACAGATGGCCCAGCAGGTTAATGGTGCATTCGTGTGCTCCTATTTCCGGAGTCGGGAAGTCATTCTTCTGACTTCTGTGTATTCATGAGCTTGAAGTTGTCATGTGGAAACGACATGTATACTCCAAAAAATGTGAAATTCTAATTGCTCAGAGCTTTTAAATGACACAATGATCCCTTTTCCAGTTGCGTGACAACAAAGAGCAAAGGAAAGTGAACTGATCAGGTCAACCATGAGATATGATCGGAGTGTCATGGAGAAACTGCAGACGTATTTGCTAAGAGTAACAAAACTTGAAAGGTTTTCTTTACTGACAAAAGAAATTCCTTCATCTTTTAATGTCTTTGAGGGTCGTTACGGCCAGGTTTGAATTTTTTGATATGGGCAAGCCATCTGCGGACCCTGCTGGAGTGCGGTGATGCTGCCACTGTGTAATATTAGCGAGACCATAGTGGACGGGTCGATGGCAGGAGAGTGGAGTTATCCTCGAAGGCGATGGAGGAGGAGAACTGTGGCTACGGTGATGGCCTGTCCGTGAATTGCCGAATATGAAGCAGGTGGCACGCTTGAGGAGTGGTGCTGCTCCTACAATTCTGCTATGTAAAGAAAAGGCTTTCATTTTGCTTTATCGGGGAAAATGAAATGTTAGTGCCGAAGAATGATCATCTGCAGACATGATGGCACATGGTACTTCATCCCCACTGCAGACGAATATAAAATCACATGGAAGTACACAATCTCCTGCTACACAGAGATGTTCCATAGGAACTCAGATATAGTGTTGCACTGACCTGAAGCCCAGCTGTCTACACACTACCTGGGCGTTGAGCTCAGTCCAGTTGTCGTCACACACAGTGCCCCATTCTCCCTGGTGGTAAATCTCCACGCGGCCCTCCCAGTGACTGTCTGCTCCCATCAGACGAACTGCACCGTCTGCTGCCACACAGGGGAAACACTTATACTTTATTCCATTACATACTCATGTGAGTGCATAAGAAATCTTGTATATTGGTGTCTCCATTAGCTCAGTTAGGATCACAGTATGCCTGGGAGGATTAGGGTATCTAGAAGTGCTGAGTCAAATGAAACTCAACTTGCTATAGCTTCGTTTCACTACCCACACAAAAAGCTAGTGGGAGTCTCAGGCAATACTCCTCTGTAGTGTAGTGGCACGACATGGAAGGGCCAACTCCTGGGGTCAACGCGCAGCCGTCTACCGACAGCGAAAGGACATCTTGTACACATTTTAGATGGAGAAGACAACTGGTTTGAAAGAGGAGGGAAGGAGGCCATCTACTGCTGCATTTACACTGCATGGTACGACACGGCTCTACTCAACTCCACTCACTCTTGTTTGGTTTTCTTTCAGCAAAAGCTAGTAGCTGTTACCTGGTAGGTGTTTTGGTAACATCACTTGCGGAACACCGGACTGGGTATCGGAACTCCGTATTAAACGGGCCCCAGTGGTAAATTATTAAAGACCGGAGTATTGATAAGCTTCAGAAATCTCATTTATTTCATTGATTTCTTAGATTTGATTTCTGTAAGATATTGATGACTTCATAGAGTTACTTTGCTGTTGTAAACATTACTCTTGCTGCTCTAGAAACAATATTTAGTTGTAATTAAAATGTAAATAAATTAATAATAATAATAACAATACATTTATGTTGTATATCGCTTTAAAAAGGTACTCAAAGGCACATTACATTTCGAAGGAAAGCAAAATGTCCGATATCCTTTAACTCAACGCTTCACAGTGATATCTGTTGTCAGAGGATTCCTGCTCAAATAACCAGTGGAAATGTTGCTGTTTCTATCCTTTTGTTTCTCTTGGCATATCATATTGGTTTAGCAACTGGTCAGTTGCTTCCTACAGAATTGATTACAGTGTCGTTGGCTCTGACCTGTGTATGGGTTGCAAGACACCCCTGCGTCCTCCATGTGGTCACAGTTGTGTTGCTCCCAGATGTTATGAGGACACTCCTCCAGAGAGAGTTCATTGCCTGAACACTGAACCCCATCCAGGAAGATGGGACCAACACCCTGGCCGAAGTGGGCCCATGTCCATGCCTTGGCCACGCCCCTGTTGGTCAGGACAAATAAACGAAACACCACCTTTTAGGTGTACAGTAGCACGAGGTCAATTCCACACAAAAACATATATGTTTATATTGATAAAATCAGGTGAATGCTATTATGTGGGCTATATGCAGTTCATAATACTGTTGCTCACACTGTATGTTCCTGCACCTGGTGTTTGTGACGTTATCAGGGCTTGCACGTCATGCGGTTGGGCCCCACAAGTGGTTGCGGCACTTGGTCCATTAATATGAGTTATGTGTTTATATTTAATTACAATTCCTCCTTGGCAGTGAAGAGTTTGGTTTATGGAGTTTTGCTGGTTGCTCTCGTTGTCTCTTACTTCTTCACAGTAAATTTTGATAGCCTTGGTGGCGACTGCGGCTAAGTGGAGAGCAGGGCCCTCCTTCAATCAGAGGATCGGCGGTTCGATCCCCAGCATCAATGTGTCCTTGAGCAAGACACTTAACCCTAGCTGTGCCTACGGTGTATGAATGTGATAGAATCTGAATTGTAAGTCGCTTTGGATAAAAGCATCTGCTAAATGATTGTAACGTAATGATCATACACCATGTGGTGTTCCTTTGCTCATAGCGATTCTATTCATCTGTTTGTACACTGATCTCTGATGATCTGACAGAAAGTCGGTCACAATATATTGATAAATTAAGTTAATGACTGTCCCTTGTTTCTGTCGGCAGGTAGACTGTCTACATGCCTGTTACCTCAAAATCAGAATCAGTTTTATTGGCCAGGTATGAGTCTACCTGGAATTTGACTCTCTATCTTGATGCTCTCATTGTACATACATAGAAATGCAGCTAAAGACACGTCACACACTGTACAAAAACACTTCTCTTCAGTATTCATTTCGACTTCAAAACTGAAAGGGTTTAGCGCAGAAGAGATGCCAATCGTTTGATCCTGACTCTTCTTCATTGTCAAGCAGTAGCACAGCAGTTGTTTCATACCCCAGGCCCAACTGTCGGCACACCACCTCAGCATCAGTGTCATCCCACCGGTCATCACAAATGGTTCCCCACTGGCTATCACGGTACACCTCGACACGGCCCTCAAAGTCCTCCAGGCCTCCCACCAGCCTCAGGGGGATGCCAGTACCTGACAAACAAAAGATGAAGCAACAACCTCAGACACTGGGTGTCTGCAGTAGTGGGCATGTGCTCTTAGACCTGTGTGCCCCTCAGCCGTGCATTTTAGTCAGCAAAACAAAATCACTATCCGAATAATACTTGTGACTTTCTTCACAGGCCCCATAGAGGCCCATGTTCCAGCTCTGCTGTCTAATGTATTTTATCTGTGTGTATGATTGTGTACTGGGCTGCCTCAAAAGCTTTTAAATGCAACAGAAATGTGACATGGTGACACAGTTCTTCACAGATCCCTCAAAATCAATCCAGCAAGTCACTGGTTGCTCGTTCATCTGTTCTCTCCCTTTCAAACGTTGGTTTTCTGACCCTTAAACACTGAAGTCTTGGATTGTGGGTCCCTCAAGTGATCAGCTTGTCTTTCATCTGTACTTTCAGGGATGACCTCCAGTCTGTCTGGATTCTACTTACTCAGCTGACTGGGGGGCTTGTTCTGCTGTTGTGGTTGCCCTGATGGCAACCAAAGGCCAAGAATTGGTAACCAATTTCTCAAAATGGTTGCCAATGCCAACCTGGCAGCTGTTGCCGTCGGGCCCTGAACTGAGATGAAGCAACCACAGCCAACAAAAGCCACTCACTTCTGTAAAGTGATTGGTTACTTTGCGTTATAATTGAGGTCTTAAAACTATTTTGAAAGAAGACAAGATCCCAGCACTGTGTTGTTATGTGGCCAACAGTGTCATGTATCCAGCATTATGTGTGAAAATGATCCACAGTACATTTGTTGTTATCTATCAGTAATGTGTTTGTTTATATAATCTGAGATGACACCCTGGTCTCACCTTCAGGCTCAGCACAAAGCACCCCTGCCTCGTTGCCATGGTTGCAATCGCTGGTCACAAAATTCCTGCTCCGGCACTCAAGTAGGGAATTCTCATTTCCACGGCAACCCAGACGCTCATAGTGGAAGACAGAACCCGGGCCGAAGTAAGAATGATGCAGGGCTGTCCCGATCTCACTGCATGAACAGCAGATACAGAGACATGAAGGCTACTTATACTCACAGAGAACATCATGCAAGGGCAATGGAAATGTCACATGGAAGACAGATTTCTAAGTATTTCAATGAGGAGCTACTCTGTCCACTCATACTAAGCTCGATGCAATTGGAGCATTGCTCCCAAGCTCTATACTACATCCTCAATGGTGTAATCCCCTTCTGTTTATTTAGTTTCCAGCCTGGGGTGGGGTCAGGCAATGAGGCTTTGACGGATGGCCTACTGTGTTGTCTTGTTCAGCGTCGGTTCATATACTTCTATTCTCCTTGCCTCTCTACTAAGAAGGAAACTGCTGCATAGCTATACATATGACCATGCCATTTGTATAGCATAAAAGTAGTTTCATATGAGGATTCAGGAAAGAGTGGGTGATGGGTCAAGGAAAGGTATGAAATGGGGTCAATTGCACAGGATGAATGATGCCATTCGAGGGGGGTCGACTCAGCTTCCTGCTTCATCATCCCCCCAGGGTACAAATCATGAAGCAATAAATGAAGCATATGTCGTTTATAGTAGTATTTTAAACAATAAAGCCCAACTAAACTGAACCATTCCTATTACTTCCGAACTCCCCAAAGTAGAGGCAGTGAGTCAAACTAAAACTGCAACAAAACAGAAAAAGTCAGATTGGTTGTAGCTTTGTCAGCAGTGAATTCATTGTTGTTCATAATCATGGGTTCAACTAGTTGTCTCCACATGGGTATTGTCATGAGAAACATGTCTGGCTCAGTGAGACTGCCCTCACCCCAGTCCGAGCTGTCTGCATATGACGCTGGCATCACGGTCGGTCCAGTGTGTGTCACATACTGCCCCCCACTGGCCATTCAGATAGACCTCCAGACGCCCGCTGTTGCCTGATGACCCCGCTGCCAATCTGGCTGCACCTGCAAATGACACACAATTAAACCTGTTACAATTCATGAAGAAGAAAATAAAGATACCTTTGATAATGAGTGCATAGCAGCGGTTTGTGTCTGTCCTGCTGTGGCGGAGCTGGAACACAATTTAGCCAAGAGGAAAGTGTGGGCTATAGCTCTTACTGTAAAACATTAAATCCAAGTTGCAGCAGGAGTAGCTGTTGATAAAGGTATATTAAATATAAACATAGTGTTCAAAATATGAGAGAGAACCGTAAGTTACAAAAAGTGCAGAAAAAGTCAGCCTTCTGTTTGAATATATTCTTCACACCCATTCCCAAATGTAGGAGGTAATGGGTAGTGAAACGTTTTGGCTGAAGCTTGCCGGGAAGCTAAGTTGATTTGTCTTCACCCAGCCAGTTACAGCAATCTTCGGCAATACAGCTGTGACATCAGCAGGTTCCTGTCCTTTCTCCAGTTGCCTGTCAGCAATCTTTAGTGGTAGTCCTGGTCCAACACCCCCAACCAGCAGCTCCACATGCCCTCCTGCACCAGTGGAGGCTGTGCCAACCCAGCCTTTTGTGGCAAGCAGTATCATGGCCATGTGCATTTGGCCTTGCCCCTTTGATGGACCACAGGCTCCATACCAGGTGGCAACCTCTAGTTCTGAATAATGAAGCCAATGCAGAAGTGTCTTAGACCAGTGGTTCTCAACTGGTCTGGCTGCGGGACCCACCATCACCCCTTAATGACAAGCCGGGACCCACTACCCAAATTATATATATATATATATATATATATATATATATATATATATATATAAAAATTGGGTATATCTATATTCAAGAAGTCTAGTAGTAGTAACGTCTCTGTGTAGTAAACAACTGTCAAATCAAATAAAGAAAGTACACATCAATTATATTTTAACAAATATTAATCTCATTTTTCAAATTGAACTGGATGCATTATAAATACATAGAAATACATGAATACATGTTCTTCTCATTTCAAGTAAAATAACGGCTGGATTAAAAAATAAATTACATAACGAAATTCAATTTAGAAAAATTATTTTCACTGAATTGCCCTGCAGCTTTAAATTCAGTTAATTCAGGGTGAAGTGAAAAAGCCACAATATTGTATTTTTCTCATCATCTAAAAAGAGAAATTAGTGTTTGAAGAATTCACCTCTATGAGTCTGTCCAGTCAGAGTCGAATGACTCTGGTCTCTCTGGACATTTCTCTCTTTTGGAGATCGTTCTATGATTTGACTTTCACATCTCACACTTCAACAGTCCTGCTCTGTCTCTGTATCCTCGTCTCTCCCTGTGTGTCACGGTGTTTGTACATCTCACTCAAGTCAGGAAACTTCTCAGAATACTCATATATATTCACGTGATGTGATTCACAACACATTGGTCGGTGTTTTTCCTGCACCGCTGAACAAGTCCCGTAAATGCTGGAATAATTCCGCTGCATAAAAAAAATGCCTTTTTTTAATTTTTTTATCACTGCCTTATGAGTGTGTTTTTGACGCACTGCAAAATCACGTCCAACGCACTGCAAAATCGCGTCCAACGCGCCGCCAGTCGTGTTCACACCATACGCCGCAAAATCTAGTAGCGCCGGAGAGGGGGCGTGGTTTATCGTCCTGGAAGCCGTTCACCTGGCCGCCATTTCTTTCCGCTGTCAACCGTGAAAGGAATAAGGACAATTGCTGCTTTGTACGTGTTGTGGAAGTCCCTCAAACATCGGAATGCCAAACGCCGTCATGTCTGGTTCATAATATTGTTCAGAGGAGCTCCGTGGATTGTATCGAGCTGTATTCACTGTCTAGCAAGCCACCGGTCGCTGTTTACTACAGCTGTAGGAACACAAAATAAACTGATTTGGCTGTGATTCAATGGCAATAAACCGACAAAAAGGGACTCCGAAATAACTACGTAATGATGCCGATTTGTACTTGTCTTCTCCGACAAAAAGGGACTCCGAAATAACTACGTAATGATGCCGATTTGTAGGTTACTGGTCTTCTCAATGGAGCTCTGATGGATCGGTGCTAGGCTATGCTAACATCGTAGCAGCTCCACCAGCACTCAATAACGTCACGTAGACGTAAATACGGCAGCGTCTATTCATTGTTTGTACCATATGGTTTACACACACACACATTTATACACATAGTTTGGTCCGGTCTCTATTGATATGAGGTATCGTAGAGCTCTGGGTGAACACAGACGGCTACAGGATTTATTTCCTGATTCAACAACGGCAGGAAGCCAGTGATGACAGGGGGAGCAACTCAACGCTGATAGGCTATCGCGCCACAGCGTCACGCGATTATTTCTCAGAAGTTGAAAAATTTCAACTCGCGCGTTGGCGATTTTGCGGCATCCAACGCGTCCACCGTGTCCACCGCACTGCAATAACGCGTCCAACGCGCCGCGCCATCGCAAAATCGCGGCGCGCCAGTCTCATCGCGTCTGTGCATAGACTTTGTATGTATTCTCGACGTGCGTCAAAAAATCAACGCGACCGGTGTGAACGCAGCATTAGACCTACCTACCTTGTGATTGAAAGGTCTGGGAGTCATCCATGTTTTCGTCTTACAACTTTGTGTTTTTAATTCATGAAAGTTAATTGTAACATTTTGGTTGCTTAAAAATGTCTTGTTCGGTTGTACTTAGCACCACCCTCTCGTGTCACATCTGAATGCAAAAAAACAAGATGGCAACAGCCAAAGACCAAGATGGCAATGGCCAATCAAAGGCTTCATAGTTCATAAACCAATGGGTGGCATTACGGGGACTATGTCCACTTCATATATACCAACACATTCTCACTCCCAACTTGTCAAATATCGCCGCTTCGTCAGTGCCCCTTGACATCGAAGATTGAGGTACTTGGTACGCTTCTAGCGTTATTTTTCACTGTGCCGAGATAGCGTGTCAATACACATTGTGCCCTTTCAAAATAAACTTCTGCCTTCACAGGTTTAGGCAACAAAATCACTTGGTTAGGTTAAGTAAAAGAGTGTGGTCAATGTTAACTTACTTTCTAGCGACTCGAGTAACTAACGATACTAACAACTCAAGTGACTAACTACTTTTGACAAAATGACAAAGTTTACTTTGGGTTTCGCACTGGACACAAACACCAGTCCCCTAGACAAAAGTCCTGTGTTTGTTTGACCCATCCTACACCCCTCCCTAAGCAGACTCTTGTGCACTTAATACTACGTCACATGTTTTTACTGTCTACTACTGCTGCGGGAGGGTTTACATTCGAGTTAGTTGAAAGGCCAGCATACAACTGCTAAAGGGGGCCTTTTTGCATTGATTCCCATTGGCAAGGAGCACTGACCACATCGGTATTTGACGAGTTGGGACAGAGAAAGGGTTGTTACAGTCAATACACCATACACACAAACCCCTAGCTCACATTGGGCTCCGCCCTGTCACTAACCACAGCATGGGGCCCACTTACTAGAGGGCTCCAACTGTGCTTATAGAACATAGGTTACGATATCATAAACTTTGTTCAAAGTCACACAGGCTAAGAAGTGCCCAAGATCCATCTCACGGTCAAGGAGTCGTTCCCGGTCCAACGACAGAAAATGAGGACCTCGAGGATCATTCATCTGCGGATCTTGCTGTTGTTGGGGATAATACAAATCTTTATAGTCATGTTTTACTCGTCGGCCCTGATCCTGACCGACGAGTAAATGGACTTGTACTATATGGTAAATTGACTACTTGTATAGCATCATTCACCTATTCACACCCATTCATACACTGATATCAGGGGCTACCACGCAAGGTGCCACCTGCCGATCAGGACTAACTAACACCATTCACACCACATACACCGGAGCACATACACCGGATGCACTGGAGGAGCTGGGGATCGAACCGTCGATCTCCTGATTGGAAGACGATCCACTCGAACTGTGAGCCACATCTTGCCTTTGTCATAACTACGGCCGCCACAGCAAAAAAGTAGAGAACTAAACTGGGCAGAGCCACGGCTTAATCCTTTAGGGGTTAAAAAGTTAATGCCATTTTACCTGGGTCATAAAGGAGCACAGGGACATGTAGGTGTATCAAGCCCAGAGGGGGTATCAGGTGCAACACAACCGACACACACCCAACCTTTTCACCAGTCCTGTGTCGTTCCAGCGATCACAGAAATGTCCAAGATAGAACCTTATGAACGGACAGGGCATCGACCATGATCGTTTACACGCCACTGACATTTCTACGCTGCTTGTAAATTGTGCGCAGACCACAGTTGGAGGGTCTCTTCCTGCCTGCCTATAGGCTTGGGCATTCACAAAGCCATCCTTCCAGTCATTTTTGGAATAGGGCTTTACCAGCCACACCATCACAGAAGCACCTGAACAGCTATTCAGTGTGTCTGATGGGGCAGTGCCTCCAGAGAGTAGTGTTCCAGAGGCTCAAACGGACCCTGTACCAAGGCCTTGAGCACCAATAGCTGTTCCCACCGCGGGGAGGGGGCACGCATCTCCGGGCATTGCCTTCCAACTCCCTGCATTAACTGTTTTTTGAGAGGGATGCAAAAGGCTGGTCTGTCGCCAAAACCCTTTTGGCAAGAAGACCCTCTTGGCTGCTTCATACACTTAAATAGTAGCATGACACAGCCCTCTATCCGCCACCACAACACTGCACAAAAGACAAAATAGACCCAACTGCACAATCTAGCCACCTTTCCTTGCAACAGCACTGGAACTCTGACCACTTGTAACGGGCAATGGTGGAATGGTGGGTGCTGCTCTAGCTGCCAAGGATGGTCTGCAAAACCTGTGCAGACAGACGAGCACCCCTCAGCCTGTCCCCCTCAGAAGCCAAGTCTGGAGAGGATGGGCAGCGCTCCTATTTCCAACGCCTTCTGTGACATAACCCCACAGATTTGGGGGATGGACCAGGGCTGGGGCGCCATTATCAGTGATGTGGGTCCCAGCCATATAAGGGAAGATTCCACAGCGTCTGGAAACATTACACGCCCCCGCGGCTGCTGCAACACACTGAATCCGATTATTCATTTTGCAGATGCTACGGTTGCGATTCTACGGTCGCAAAGTAATGTTCATGGTAGGCATCGGTGGGAAACTGATGTACCGTATACCGATGAGATATTGTCATCATCATGTCATCCGCAGACGGAGTTCGGTGTCTCAGCAAGGATGACCGGAGGCAGCGGTGGAACGTTGGCAGCTGGGGTGGGGACCTCAACCGAGTCGATCTCAAGTTCTGGCTCACTCAAATCTCAAATCAAAGTGTCGGAAATGATCTCACCACCGCTGCTGGGTTTGAATCTTGGGCAGTGCTCAGCAGATCGGGCAGGCTAGTGGCTGCTGAACCATTGAATTCAATTTCATTTTTTTGTATAGCCCAAATATCACAAATTTGACTTGGGTATATGCACCAATGAAGCACAATATCAGCTGACATTTTAAGAGCCTTAAAAACCTCTTGAACACGACAGCCCCCTTTAAAGGGGGCTAGAGGGGGCTAGCGTGGTGGTGTACTTGTGTACAATTCACTTTTGTGATACGAATAAAAAAAATAAAGAAAATAAAAATAAATACCTGTGTAACAAAGAGATTCTGGGCGAAACAACCACGGGAGCCATTTTACACACTGCAAAACACAATTATACATGAACTAAGCTTATATCTAGAAGAATACTACAAGTTTTACCACAAAACCACGTTTTTCTGGGCAAAAAACTGCAGTATAACATATACACAATTTTACAGATATCAGCACATCTCACAAGTGTTACCTGTATTATACAATCAAAAAATTATTAAAATAGACCTTGTAGTTGCAGAAATACACTCTCTTTAGTATGGGTATGCAATTGTCGAGCAGAGGCCTAAAAATAGGGGCAGTGTTCAAGAGGTTGGTGGGTCCTGCTGTTACCTGATCTTGAGGCCCTATCTTGAAGAGGTTCCCTGTGTCAATATCAAGTTGAAAGTTCTAAACTAATTCCTGATATGCTGCATATTCCAAAATTAAGGTTTAATGATATAATATAGGAATCAAATGAACACACAATTAGTCATACAATCACAACAATCTGGAGCCGGTTAGCATTTTAACTTTGAAACCTGTACATACTGCACAGAATGGGATGAACAGGTGCTTAACACAATGTTTGTGGTTGTTGTGGGCCCACAAGCAAGTTAACACTACTATTAGTGGAAGGAAAAGTAAATGGTGACAACCATCAATCTGTCTGTCCATACTTCCATCTGACTGCCCATCCATCCATCCATCCATCCAACTGTCCATTAATTCATCTGTTCATCTATCCACTCAGCCGTCGATAAATTCATCAGTTCATCCATCCACCTGTCTGTATTCATCCATCCGTCCATTCATCCTTCCATACATACAGTATGCCCTTCCATTCACCCATCCATCCATTCATGTCCTTCCAACCATTTATCCATACATCCTTTCATATGCCCTTTCATTCATCCGTCCATTCATATGTTCTTTCCACCATTCATCCATCCATCCTCAGATACCCTTAGCTCACCCTGATGGCAGTCGCAGTAGGCCCAGCCGATGGCACCGGAGCTCTGCCTGATGAAGCACCAGGGGTTGACCTCTCGGTCTGGGTTTCGGCAGAAGCTGTGGTCCCCCAGGCCTCGGCCCGGGTACTGCCGCATGTAGTCTGGGAAGTCTGTCCACTTCAGGCAGGCAGAGCCTGAGTCCGTGTGGGAAACGGAGCCGTTATAGTAGCCCAGTTCTGTAAATCCTTCTGAACAGGAGAGGTGAACTGCAGACACAGACCATCACTCGGTCAATCATACACTATTCAATAACATGACATTAATATTAACAAAACAATAAGTTTCAAGATTTAGGAAAAAATACACAGACAAGACCAAATCTAGTTGGATGCATACAGACCAATTTTCTTTCACTGCAGCATTTCATCCCTCAAAGAGTGGGACCCAATGTTGGTGCTTGTTTTGTCCGTCCAACACCTTGGTTCAGAGCACAATTTGGATTTTGAGGTGTAATGTATTTTACAGCCTCTTGGCCACTAGTGAAGCTTAATAATATTAGTGTAAATCATGATATCAAAAAACTAGTCTTTACGGTGTGTCCGACCATGCCGGTGTGGGGGAGGGGAGACTGATTCGACTCTAATCTCTAATGATTCTACTAACAGCTCTGTATTCCCTGTAGAGGTTATGTGTCGTGTGCGTAATGTTTGGGGTCTGAGTAGTTATGTTCTCTTTTTCCCCACCTTTATTTCCTCAGTGTAGATTTGTGCTGTTAGTTGAGTTTGTTCTGTTCAAATCTTTGATTTGGCACCAACTGTGGATCCTTTCTACTATTTTCACTACAGTAAGTATTGTAAATACAATATATCAGTATTAAGAACCCTAAAAGGTACTTTACCGTAAAATAAAGCACTGCATTAAACAACAAAAGCCTAATGCAGTGCTTTAGGCTGTAACAACATATAAAACATATGAGGAGCTTATAACATATGATACACTGTTAAATTAGCCAACTGTATATAAAGTAGTTTAAGATGAGCTCCACCTCTAACAGCTGCTTAAAATGCTGCTCACGCCCGAGCCACACGACCTGCGTAAGCGGCGGCTGACGGCTGCTCACACGACAGTGTTGCAGCAGCTACCAGTCCTTATTCCCCTTTAATAATGGCCAGAATGTTTCATTTAACCTCATTATAAATGTCATAAAAACACTTTCCTGCTACACTCTGGCCCTGTCAGTAAAACAATGAAATGCAATACTTTTACTTGTAACAGAGAACTTTTAAATTGTGGTATTGTTACTTTCACTTAAGTCAAGGATCGGAGTGCATCTTTTATTTGTACCTCTCTGTTTCACTGGCATATGAATGGTCAGAGGTGATCATTGGTTTAACACTGGAAAAACATTTTGAACAGTACCATAGCTGAATTAAATGCTAACCTGCTCAAATGATCACTGCTTTTTAACTCCACTAGCATCTTTATTTTTGCCACAGTAGGATCCTCATTTGCTGACTTCCTGTTGTCAGTGGGATTAAAAGACGTTTTCAAACCCCTCCTCGGGTTATGGGATCCTGGAGCGACAGCTAAAAACAAGTTCTATGAGGCTAGAGTACATTTCAAACTTCACACATTCATCTGGTGGGCAGATGGTGGTTCAACAAGACAATACAGAAATGCAGGGAAGACACTTACTAGCAACCAGAAGTACCGCCAACTATGAGACTACATCCTGGGCAGACGCTATGAGACTAGGCCACGCACACACGCACACACACACACACACACACACACACACACACACACGCACAAGAACAACCCTGATGCACATGTAGATTCTTGTAGATTGCAACACAGCTGCCATGCATAAAATACTCAACAGTCAACTCATCCATTTTCCAGCGGGAGTATCTGACAGGCATGAAGTCAGTGAGGCTTTGTTCTATTAGTGTTGAGGCCTTGTTGCCATAAGTCACGAAGCATGAAAATTAGGTAATCTACATGGACTCCCTCTGCTTTAACTCTGACCGTGAGCCATAGGCACAGGATTGATACACAGGCTGCTGCTGGTGGTGGGGGTGGAGCAGTACAGGGTACTGGTTTATTGTATACAGACATGCTGTGACTGGAGGGGAGAGAGCAGAGACCTGAGACAGGGAGGGCTGGAGAGAACAGACAGAAGGAGCATAAAGGCTACACTGTCGGCTGCAAACTTCATTAGACTGTCTGCTGAGGGTGAAGAGAATCAGTAACTATGGCGTAACTGAAGATGGGCAGGATAAGAACAGAAACAAGACACTATGACGCTCTTCATACCCATCTAGAGCTTTAGAAAACATTGTGCACAATCTCTCATCCTGTGTCTACTACATTCACAGGTGTGTCTAAATGCATGTGCAGTACCTATACAGATTATTCATCCTCACCTTGGATTTTTTTCAGCATTCAATCACTGTGGATGGTTTTATTACTGGACACTGATTAACAGGAGAAAAAACCTTTTAACGTCAAAGTGAAAGCAGATCTCTACAAGCTGATCCAAAAGGTGCTCAATACGGAATTCACAGCATCTATTGCCTCCACACGGCTCTCAACATGGCGATGGCTGAAACTGAGCTGACAGTGTCAACAGGGGGAACCGGAGAATGGGCGCTACATTACAGCTGTAACCGCCGCGTGAGAGCAGTGCAGAGCGGTGGCTGTGAGCTAACCAGTGGGGCACGCTCACATGCACTAACATGCACTAAAAGGCACGCTCACGTGCACTAACATTTACGGGCGACTATGTGAACAAAGAGAGTAGAAGCTCTGATAACAACACACACAGAGGGAGAGAGACTTCACTCTCTGCTCAGGTAGACATTACTCATCTATATCTTTACAGAGATGATAGTTGTTGATGAGATATTAATGATCTGAATATGATATTGACTGCCTTTAATTAATCCAGATCTAAAATACAAATACACAAATATATATAAATTATTCCTGAGATATCGCCTTCACGAGAATTGGATGGTGTGAACTTTGATCATCAAATTATTATCAATTCATCCTCGAGTTCAAGTGGACGTTTGAAAAAATGTGAAGAAATTCCCTCAAGGAGTTCCTAATATATGGCATTCAGTAGAATTACTGGAGTGCATGCAAACATGTGCTTTGGAGAAACATTCTTGACAACAGGTAGTAATGATACTTGCCTGCACTCTGCACAACATCCAAGTGTCCACCTTCAGTGACCTGTGAACATTTAAAAAAACTAAAATCATTGAACAAGTACAGAGTTTCCTTCACGAGAAGTGAAGAAGTGATCAAGCCACAGACATATGTTACTGTGTGGCAAACTACAAATCTTTTACACTGTTTTCATGCAACGCACCCAACTTTCATCGTAGGTACTGAGGACTTTGGAGCCCATAAGAGAATTCCCTTGTTGTTCAATTTGTTAAAGAACTGACTTTACCAGCGTTTCCTCAACAACATTTATAAGCCAGTTTGTGTCAGCCGTGTATTAGGAGATTATGTGTCCTTCACAATGCTGAGCCCCGTGTCCTGAACACCCCCACTCGTTACCAAACAATATACCTGCACATATGACAAAGACAAAACAGCTGTGGAGAAGGAGTTTAACATCTCTGCCAGGCGTTAGATGATGTGCTTGTGTGTGTGTGCGTGTGTATCTGTCTGTCTGTCCACGGCTAATCTCGCATACTACTGGACCCATCAGCCTGATATTGTTTGTGCTCATTTATGACTGTACGTTCAAGACCTCTCCTGGTTGCGGTGAATCACACTTTTTGAAGAAACATATTTCATAACTGTTTTCTCCTCTTCACTGGCCGGTTTGGGGCTGCACGAAGATCAACATCTGCTTCAGTAGCAAAAGGCATTTCTGTCAATGCAATCTACTGAGGGCACCTTTCTAGTGTTTATCTATATTTAGGCCTATTTTTGCAAATTATGTTTGGTACATACGAAGCACACAGATGGTCAGGTGGTAAGGTGATGATGCTGCTCGAGCAGTTTGAGACGTTTCTATACATGTTGTATTTAATTGTTGACATGTTTTGACACATGTCTTGGTGTGACCACTTGATTCCAAAGGGCCAGACATTGTTGTTAATAACACTGCAGCCAAAGGGAGTGGAGTCTGATTGAGGAGAGTATTCCGTGTTCAAGGTGCAATGAAACGAGATCAACTCATCATTAGTATCATTCAATCATTCAATATCAAATTGGACAGTTTTCCTTTAACATTTAAATCTAGAATCATGTTTTCAGTATCTTGCTCAAATTAAAGCTATTTGGTAATGTACTTTAGAAACATTTATTTTGTTAATATTTGTTAAAATAATCTTTAAATCCCAACAGCAATCATTAAATCAAATGCTCTGACAAAAAAATAACAAAATCCTAATACCTATATACCAGCAGGTCTAACTGCCTGTCAAATTCTGCCCATGAACACATCCCGTCACAGGAGTCCGTCTTAACAGCTGTGAGACTAACAGTCGCCATGTTGGTTGTTTACATTCATCATGATAATATTTGGGGAGTGGCTGTGGAGGGAGGTCTGGGGAGGCCAACAATGTGGACATTGATATGCATTTTACATTAGATGAATTCACAAAAGTATGTGTATCCTCCAACAACAATTCATACCAATCATTCAATATTGATTTTGTTATATTACGAGTGTTTTTCAACGTCCACCAATACGAGCGATGTGCAAGCCCCTACAGTGTTTAGGGAACAGACAGGTGGACAGGCAGGTAGACGGGTAGACAGGTAGGTAGACTGGTAAGTGGAAGGCAGGTACAGGCAGGTAGACAGGCAGGTAGGCAGGTAGACAGGTAGACAGGTAGACGGGCAGGTAGACAGGCAGGTAGCTGTCCAATCGTTCCATTCAGGCTGAATGAAATGATTGGACGGCTTATCACAGTCCAGCCACAGATACCAGATTGTTTTCATTTTTTTTGTCAGAGGATTTGATCAATTGATTGCAGGATGTCATGAAAATGGATGACAAAAATATCAAAAATGTTTTCGAAGATGATTTCCAACCCCACCTCTACATTTGGATTTGATTGGTTTGGGAGTTTAGAGGGAACAATGGGCTGAAGTCCATCTGAAACACTTAAACCTGCGTCACCTAAAAGAGCTGTTGAACTGTGGTGTTCAATAATGTGATATGAATCAAAACGTGGGTAGACTTTGACCTGCTGATAATATGAAGCAAGCAGAGGAGACCAACCACCAATGAAACAACAAACAGACAGCAGCACTTGGACATGTGTCGTACTTATCATAGTGCACGTGTATGTTTTGGGTTGTGTTCAGAGCGCTCAGTTTAAATGATCTCAATGATTCCACCGAGACCTCAGCTTGACTTAAAGTGCGCATTAGTTTACGTACACAGACTATCTTTTTTATTTATTTGATCTCATGTTCTACGGTGGGATGTTGCCTTGTTGATGTTATTTCAAGGAAATTCTCCAATTCAAAGAATCTCAAAGTGCCTCAGATGATTATATTTCCCTGTCATTAGAAGGCAACCGAAGTTAATTCCAGGAAACTTCCTCAATCGTGAGGAGATGACAAAGTCCTAGAATAAAGCCGGGTCCGGGCTCACCGACAGATCGTAAACAACACACAGGCCCGCTTACCTCTGCAGACACGCACAGGGTGAGGAGCAGACAGCAGCGGGACACGGACCCGGTCCATCCTGCTGTAGGAACCATCTCCTCCACGCCCTCCACAGACACCTTCACCGGCTTCCCCCGCCTCCTGAGAAGTGCTCCCCTCCGACACATCGCTAGTTGATGGGTAAACACATTCAGAGACACCGGCTATGGTCCGCTCCGGTCTGAACTCACGTCCAGACATCCAACCCGCTCTGAAGCTAAAAATTACGCGCTGTTGGCGAGGAAAGACTCTCTCTCTCTCTCTCTCTCTCTCTCTCTCTCTCTCTCTCTCTCTCTCTCTCTCTCTCTCTCTCTCTCTCTCTCTCTCTCTCTCTCTCTCTCTCTCTGTGTGTGTGTGTGTCTCTCTGTCGGTGTGAGCGTGTGTGTGTCTCTCTGTCGGTGTGAGCGTGTGTGTGTCTCTCTCTCTCTTTTTCTCACACACGCGCGCCGCTGAGAGGTTGTATCTTTTTTAGATCGGCAGTGTGGTGACGCCCTCATACTCAGCTCGCATGTCAACGACTGCCAGTGGAGCCTCTGTAAATAATGTATCTTTACAATAATGCTTATAACAGCCTTGAGGTGCCAGATATATGACACAGCCAGCTATAGATAACATGAGAATACAGAGAAGCCCTGTGGTGCTTGAAAAGCCCAGAAAGAGCAGAGCTCTCAACAGAAAGGGGAGAAGGAGTTCAAGTTGTGACTGAGAAACCCCAAGAGACTCAAAGCTGCTGAGCATGTGGGCTAACCACTGGGACCAGGACTCATCCAAGCACATCCAAACACATTCAAACCTCTCATTACGTGGATGAATCTGATCCATTTAAACTGGAACTGACACCTGTTACTCTTAAAGTAAGGTAGACAGGCAGGTAGGAAGACAGGTAGGTAGGTGGGCAGGTAGGTATCGACAGGTAGGTGGGCAGACAGGTAGGTATGTAGGTAGACAGGTAGGATGACAGGCAGGTGGGAAGACAGGCAGGTACACAGACAGGTATGTAGGTAGACAGGCAGGTAAGATCTGAACCCTTGCTCCAAACAATTAGGCAGCATTTCACCTCCACTTCTGGGTCCCTGCTAAATGTACAGTCATCAGTTATGCACAGAACAAAAGAGGGGACAGGAGTTAGCAGTGAGCTATAGCAACTCGCATTCAGCCAGCACTAAACCTCTGGAGCGCTGGATCTACATGTGTAACGGCAGCAATGGACAGTTTGCTGATCTGGTGGGAAGTCGGGGGGGGGGGCGACCAGGACCAGACCCTAGTTGCTGACCGGGTAGCACCTTTAAAGTACTGAAGAGTACATACTAACTGCCACTGCTCCTTCAGGACATGCTGGCCTTTAAAAACCTGTTAGATATCTCATCAGGGTGTGGTCTTCATTTGATAAAGTCATGTTTTGTCTGGAGCGGTTAGACTCAAATCTCGGTTTTCAAAGGCACTCTACTAAGTAGTTATTTGCATTTTGGATGATAGTGACGATCTGACACCCGGGAAACACTAGAGGCTCTGAAATCAACAGCAGTGGAAGTCAACATCCTGTCACTGTAACACGGACCACAGACTGAGATAAGCAGGGCGAGTCCACGAGCTCTCTCACATCAGAGAGGCCTGATCGGCTGGATTTTAACGGGCACATTTGTTTTTTCTGGCAATCTCTCACAAACACAGAGGATCCTAGAGCTTGATCCTCGATCGTATCATCAAACCTCTCCAGTGGGCCTCTTGGGGCAGAGGCCTCAGAAGCCTCTGGACTCAGGAGTCGGATGTCAAAGATTGCGGCATTTTCTCAGATCAACAAAAACAGAAAGCACCTCCAGGCACTGGGGTGGTTTTCAAAGGCACTCTACTGAGTAGTGATTTGCATTTTGGATGGTGTGTACAAAGCCGTTTATGAACAAGAGAATGTGCAATGTCAACACTGAGCTGCAGCTAAAATGTAGAGTTATTAGGGATTGAGTGCTGTCTTGTGCAGCTCAGTATGTCAACATCTGCACTGTCACCTCACAGCAAGAGGGGCCGGGGTTCGATCCCCGATCCGGGCGGTCCTTCTGTCTGGAGTTTGCACGTTCTCCCCGTGGCAGCGTGGGTTCCCTCTGGGTTCCCTCCGGGTTCCTCCCACAGTCCAAAGACATGCAGTTTAGGTTATTTGGAGACTCAAAATTGCCCGTATAGGTGTGAATGTGAGCGTGAATGTTTGTCTGTCTCAACATGTGCCCTGCGATAAACTGGCGACCTGTCCAGGGTGAACCCTGCCTTCGCCCGATGTCAGCTGGATCGGCTCCAGTGACCCTGAATAGGATAAGCGGTTTGGATAACGGAATGGAATGTATTAGACAGAACAGACAACACAGCAATGTGTTTGTGTCTTACTAGTGGGGGGTAACACCAGCTCAGACCCATACCCCCGTTACCTAGATATAAAAGTACTTCTCTGTTTTTGTACTTCCCTAAAGGTGTTCGACTTGTTGGTCAAAGTGAGAGCATCAATGGCCGAGATATCCAGATCTTTTTATCCCTAAAAGTCAAGCTCCGAAACAGTGGATCCTAAACTTCCCATGATGCAACTAAATAGCATCTGTCTTGAGACCCTTCCTACATCCTAAATGTCTACATCTTCCAAACCTGCACCCTTTCAGCCCAAACTGAGATGCAGAAGCGGTTTTCAGAGTCTTTTAATCTGGTTATTGATGTTTGAAACAGGCTCATCTCTTTTGGTTCAACAGTACAGGGGAATTAGATGTTTGCTTCAATTGAAGAAATTCAACCTCAATTCAGCACCAGGAGCTGTCCAACCTGTTCCATGCCGTCGCCTCACAGCACCAGTTTATCTCCATGTGGGCGGCTTCCTGTCAGTGTGTTTGGGATAGAACTGGGGATCTATGTTCATGTTTTTTATTGATGATTTCATCATCATGGAGTTTTTAAATCATTTTGATGCAGAGACAGTATCAGTGGCTGATGAGCTTTCTAAGTGACCCAGTGTGGAGTCTCCACATCATCACCAGCAGACACACAAGCTAGAACTGTCGTTCTCGGGTAACAACGCACGCAAAGGTACAAATAGCTTCACCTAAAACCTGTTGGCCAGCGACATTTCACTTCTCAAAAACTCATTCTTTCCATTCTTGGCGTCTCAGATGTGGACCGTATGCTACATTTATTGGTGTGGTGAAAGTGTACTGGAGATTGAGACTGCAGGTCATACATGTGACTTTTGTCCAGTAAGTCTTTTCTTGTTATTTATGAACACAAGAAGTCAACGTTTTGAGATGTGGGTACCCCCCTTTGATCAAAGCCAAATATTGCCCCAGTGGAGAGGATCTGAACTGTGTGTAATGAGCATCTCACAATGATGCTAGAGAAGATATACACTTCTAGTTTATGAGACGTCAATCAGTTCAATTTGTCTCAGACTATTGTTCACATGGTTAATAATGACATCGTGGTGTGTTGATCACAGTGATTGCTGCGGGCTGTGGAGGAGTTTCCTCTGAGGTCTGCGTGTTTGGGAAGAAGTGATAAGCAGGGAGGGGAAATGGTTCTGTATGATGACGGGCAGATAAACCAAAACACCACATTCTGACAATGGGTTGTGCAAGCATAGTACGAATCTGTCCTGATCCTCAGACAACACACGAAATCTAAATCAGCACATCACAGCTTCATCATCAAAATGATATGTCTGCTAGAAATACATGGAGGGAGGTCACGAGGAAGGTCACGAGCATCCAAGGAACAGTCCAATCTCAGACTCGCTGGCTTTCTACAGTTTACTAGAGCTGAGCACAAAGACTGGAGCAACGTCAGTGAAAACGTTCGTCTTCAATGATGAAAAAAATCATAAAATTGATGTCAGCCTGTACTTCAGTAAAAGTTACAATATTATAATGCCTGACACAAGAGTGCTTTACTGCTGCTGCTGAGATGGAGCCTGTGCACTGTCCGCTCTTTCTGAGGTAATCACATGTTGTATAACAGTTGGATTCATAAAGTATTGGTCCTTGATATTTAGTCGTGGTAACTGGTTTTCATAGTAAGTCTGTCCCACACCTGCGCTCGACACTGAGAAAAGAACACTATAAATAACCATAATACTATAAATAATAATGCTGCTTATGATGAAGGTGATGAGAAGTTGAAAAGCTCCTCGTTTCACAAACCATGATGAGCTCAGGAGGAGAGGTCACAGGTTCAGTGAGCAGCACAGCCACTTCACAAGATATCACAGTCCAATTAAAGATGCTAATGAGTTGCATTGTGGGAAATGTAGGATCCAGTGTTGTTGGCCCATCCTAAAAAGCTCAGTCTCTGCTTTGATTCAACCATATAAAAACGTTATCAGTGGAGCCTTACTCACTGACGAACATTCAACTGCTCTTCTATCCAAAGAACCTTCCTGAACAGTTAGAGGATCCAACCCAGAAGACAAACTGATCAAACACGGTGTTTGTGTTATCGTGTGTTTGGAGGTTTGGCAGCCAGGTGTCAAGTGTCAGAACCCCTCAGCAAAATACCGGAAGACAGAATATGATCGGACAGTGACGTACTGGACCACGAGGAGAGAGGGAGGACCGGTGCAGAGCTTCAGTGAATGTCACATTAGTTATTACACTAGTTATCAATGTGTGTGTGTGTGTGTGTGTGTGTGTGTGTGTGTGTGTGTGTGTATGTGTGTGTGCGTGTCTTGGTTACAGAGACTTTCCCAGAGTGAGGTTCTCACAGTGACTCAGAAAACATCACAGCACCATTATTATTCACATCGTTAGTGTTCTAATCCTTCCAGGAATGAGAACACAACTATAATAATAAACACAACTAGAAAATGCATTTCCTGCTGAAAATGCGTTGACATGCTGAAAGCTGAAATGAATCTCAAAAACATTGCTGAAAATAGATATCCAATTTTTTAAAAATTGCAAAAAGCTTAATAATTCAAAAAGTTGAAAGATTACAAATATGAAGTCATATCACACCTCTCCTGAAAGAGCTGAACATTTTGATATTCGAACGGTTTCTGTAGCTTAAAAGAATTCCAGCGGTAGTGATATTTGTTGTAGTAGTAGTAGAAGTTGTATAGTTGTAGTAGAAGTATTATTAGCAGTATAAGTATTAGTAGCATTTGAATAAGTACTAGTTGTAGCAGTAGTGATATTTGTCGTAGAAGTTGTAGTCGAAGTATTAGTAATTAGAAGAAGTAGTAGAAGTAGTAGTATCAGTAGTCGTAGTAATAGCTGTAGTAGTGGTCGTAGTATTTAACATAACAGTAGTAGTAGAATAAGTAGTAGTAGTAGTAGTAATAGTGAAGTCAGTTTTTGAAGTAGCAGGAGTAGTCGTACTAGTAGCAGTCGTACTAATAGCTGTAGTAGTATTAGTACTGGTAGTAGCAGTCGTAACAGTTTTGGTATAAGTAATAATAGTAGTGGTAGTGGTAGTAATAGCAGTAGTGGTAGTAATAATATTTATGGTAGCAGTAATAGCAGTAGTAGTAATAGTAGCAGTAATACTAGAAATATTAGCAGCAGTAGTAGTGTTTGTCGCAGTATTAGTAAGAGCATTCATTATTTCAACAAAAAAGCCTAATTTTGAGCTAAACGTTAAAATACAGTTAATCCCTGAGGCTTTTATTTTGAAAGGGTGGGGGAGGGAGGGGAGAGGAGACATAATCATCATGTTTGACACACATAAACAGAGGTTATTAAATGACAGGCTTCATCACAAGCAGTTCAGTTAGAATCCACTCTCTGGGGCTTTTATTTTGAAATGGGGTGTGGGGGGAGAGGGGGAGAAGAGACAGAATCATAATGTTAGATAAACACAAACCGGTTATTAAATGACAGGCTCATCACAAGCATTTCAGTTAGGATTCATTCTGTGGGGTTTTTATTTTTTAAATGGCGTGTGTGTGTGTGTGGGGGGGGGGGGGGTGGAGGAGGGGGGAAAGACCTCTAAAGATTCCTAAGACCTGAATGACTGTACACAAAGACACACAGAGAGGGAGAGGAGTGTATGTGCGCGTGTGTCTGTGAGTCTGTGTGTTTACCAACATCACTAATTGGCTCAATCGCGAACACCTGTGTGCCTGAAGCCATTTCATGGAGATAAAACAGGGAAACACCTCTCAAACAAATCCTCAAAACTCCCATAACCGTAGCTCCTATTGCTCCGATATTAACAATTCAGAGGAAGGATACCTTGAGAAACAGATCCTGTAAAAATTGTGTCTGTAGTGTAAAAAATGTGGCTTAACTGGCGATCTAGAAATGGTAGCTACTTCTACATCCAGAAATTATGCATGAAGAGTGAAGATTATGGACACAGTGGCAAAATACAAATGTTGTTTTCACAAGAATCTCAAGCTGCTCTTCACTCGAGCGGTGAAATCACGCACTCTAAGCTGCGCAATACACATCCATTATAAAGTCAGAAAAGGGCTGAAAAATCATAAATGTTGAATTGCTGCAGTTCAAAAAGTTTAAAAGATATCAAAAAGCTGAATCATGTTGGCAATAGTTGAGGGTTTTCTCAACATTTGAAAGTTGAAATGGTGTCTGTCGCTAAAAGTATGAGGAAGTTGAAGGATTTGAAAGTTGAAGAAGTTTAAGAGGATTTGAAAATATTCTCCATAGAGATCCCATTGAAAATAAAAAGCTTAATAATTCAAAATGTTTAAAGGTTAGAAATATGAAAAGTCATAGCAGACCTCTGGTGAAAGAGCTGAACATTTTAATAGTTGAACGGTTTCTGTAGCTTAAAATATGAAGGAGAAGAGGTGCGACGGAAGAAATAGAAGTTGAACTAGAAAATGCATTTCCTGCTGAAAATGCATTGGAATGCTGAAAGCTGAAATTAATTGTGAAAAAATTGCTGGAAATTAAGAAATGGGAGAATATCTGTCTGAAAAATGTTGAAGCCAGAAAGCATTTAAACTGCACTGCTGAAAAACCTTCTAGTTGAAATGTCTAACTATGGTGTCTGTAGCTGAAAGTATGAGGAAGAAGAAGGCTTTGAAAGTTAAAGTATAACAGGATTTGAAGATTTTCTCCATAGAGATCCCATTCAAAAGAAAATTGCAAAAAGCTTAATTCAAAAAGTTTAAAGATTACAAATATGAAAAGTCAAAGCACCCCTCTCCTGAAAGAGCTGAACATTTTGATATTTGAACAATTTCTGTAGCTTAAACAAATTTCAGAAGTAGTGATATTTGTAGTAATAGTCGTAGAAGTTATAGTTGAAGTATTATTAGTAGTAGAAGTATTAGTAGCATTAGAATAAGTAGTAGCAGTAGTGATATTTGTAATAGTAGTAGTAGAAGTCGTAGTAGAAGTATCATTAGTAGTAGAAGTATTAGTATTTAGAAGTAGTAGCCGTGTATCAGTAGTAGTAGTAATAGCTGTAGTAGTGGTCGTGGTATTTAATATAACAGGAGTCGTAGTAGTAGTAAAAGTAATGGCAGTATTTGAAGTAGCAGTAGTAGTAGTACTAGTAGCAGTCGTACCAATAGCTGTAGTAGTATTAGTACTGGTAGTAGCATGAATAGCAGTAGTAGCAGTTGTAGTTTAAGTAATAGTAGTAGTGATAGTAATAGCAGTGGTGGTAGTAATAATATTGATGGTATTGTTGGAATGCTTAACAGCATTCCAACAATAAGGCTGATAAAAAAATAGCATGTAAATGAAGTACTTAATGAAACATAACATCCGCTGTGAGCTTTTAAACCAATGTCCTGTGATGATTAACGCCATACACTGTGTGTCTGTACTTGCGTTTCATTTAAAGGTCCACGGTGTGAGAACGGTCAGCTTTAACAGCCGGTGTCCCGTTACCACGCTGGTCCGGAACCAATAAACACCCAAGGACCCCTTAGTCAGGACCCCTGTTATGTCAAACAGCAGCACTGAGTGTCTTTGGGATTCCAGCTTTGTGTGAGGGGGGCCTGTCTGAGACTTTGAAGCCCCCCTGGACCAGACCCAGTCAGACTTGTGCTGCCAGAACAGGCTGTCCCAATCCCATGCCACACACCTGCCGTGGTCAGTTCGTTTGTACACTGTATTCATTAGTCAGTGAGAGTCTACAAATCAATCAATGTGCCAGATTTATTTTGGTACATTTTGAAATGACAGCATGTGCAACAAACACTTTGAAATGTCAACTTCCTCAAGAGAAAACTAAAGGCTTTGTGTTCCAGATGTTCCAGCAGCTGATCAACCAGCATTCTGTCCTCCATGTTGCTTTGTGGATTGTAATGTGGGAGAACCGGAGCATTCAACAGAAACCCTTTTTCAATAGTCACACAGACTTTCTGGATGCTGTCACTTTATACTGTGGATACACTAGAGACTGGAAACCTGCCTTGAATGAGTGTGTAGCGTGGAACTGGGCACAGTCTGAAAGAAAGAAACTGTCAAAATCCATTGAGGAGCCACACTGAGCGGTGATTAGCAGAAATCTATCGGTCCGGCAGGCTGCTGATGTTATTTCAGGCACCGATCTCAGTCTCCACAGGAATGACGAGGCATTCAGAGATTCCGGTAAACTCCCAGCCAGGAGCCGTGAAACCCAAGAAGAAGAATTCCATCACGTCCACGAATGAGACCACTCTGCTAAATTGGATTGAGATGAAATGGCATCGCGCTCATAAGAGCCAACTGAGGCCATTACACATCCAGACCATGAAACAGTGTGCTGTGAATACAAAGGCTGTGAAGTGACTGAATGAGCTCACGTATTGAAGGAGTGCTGCAGTGCGCTTCTTTCTGCTCCTTCCTTTATTTATTCAACACATGTATATGGCATCCCATTGTAGACTCATACAGTAGCTGATAACTCCTTCACATGATGACATCGTGCACATTTCAGGTCCGTGTAAAAGCTACGCGTTAAAAGTCCATCTCCTAGATCTCTGTGCGCAGGTTGGGATATCTCTTCAGCAGGGTGGTGGCTAGTTTCGGGTGCAGACGTCCTCCCTGCAGGCTGGTCTGTTCAGATTTACTCTTCATCGCAGCCTGTGAAAGAGGATGATGATGATTTAGCAGTGCTTTTTAGTGAGTAATGTGTTCATTAAGTACAACTAAAGGAAGCTTTCTTCACCGCTCTGTGAGGAGAAAGTCAGCATACTTTGATATCTAAATGTCTCATGTGAGTCCAGCTGTGTGTACTGAGCACACGCTGTGGAGACCAAGGAAACTGTGAGACCCGTTCCATAATATATCATTCATCAGCTCACTGAGGCAGCAACAACATTAACACGTGTCACCTGCTACCTGATCCGAGGTGGCTCCCTCCTTAGTTACTTTCATCATCACCTCTGGACAAAACCACTTCAGAGGAGCCGTAGAATCGTGCATTGTATATATTGAGCATCTTTCATACTTCATATTTTTATGTTTACTCTGTAACTTTGTTTGCTGCTGCTACAAACACATTTCCCCCTGGGGACAAATAAAGTATCGATCTATCATTCCTCTTCTCAGCCTGATTAAAATAGTAAACGCATGTCATGTTAGAGCACAAACCAGTTAGTGTGTCAGTTGTGTTGCTGTGTAATTAAACATACCTGAGCCTTCCCAACACAGGAGTAGAAGGAGTTCATCTCAGTAGAGCACAGACCGTCCATGAAGTTGTTCTGCTTCCAACAGGCCATCAGGAACGACATCTCTGTGATACAGGTGGCCTCTGTGGAGAGACAGTTCCATGTTTACCCTGCCGTACCTAGTCCACGTGGGACCAGCACAACTACCAGAGTCTTAGAAAACCAACTGACACAGTCCTAACTAACTAACTACCCCTGTCTTAAATAACTAACTACCACTGTCCTAAATAACTAACTACCACTGTCCTAAATAACTAACTACCCGTCTTAAATAACTAACTACCACTGTCCTAAATAACTAACTACCCCTGTCTTAAATAACTAACTACCACTGTCCTAAATAACTAACTACCACTGTCCTAAATAACTAACTACCACTGTCCTAAATAACTAACTTCCCCTGTCTTAAATAACTAACTACCACTGTCCTAAATAACTAACTACCACTGTCTTAAATAACTACCAGAGTCTAAACAAACGAACTATCACTGTGTTAACTAACTAACTACCCCTGTCTTAAATAACTAACTACCACTGTCCTAAATAACTAACTACCACTGTCTTAAATAACTACCAGAGTCTAAACAAACTAACTACCACTGTGTTAACTAACTACCACTGTCCTAACTAACTAACTACCACTGTCTGAAATAACTAACTACCACTGTCCTAAATAACTACCAGAGTCTAAACAAACGAACTACCACTGTGTTAACTAACTACCACTGTCCTAACTAACGAACTACCACTGTCTTAAATAACTACCAGAGTCTAAACAAACGAACTACCACTGTGTTAACTAACTACCACTGTCCTAACTAACGAACTACCACTGTCTTAAATAACTACCAGAGTCTAAACAAACTAACTAACACTATCGTAACAAACTAACTACCACTGTCCTAACAAACTAACTACCACTGTTTTAACAAACTAACCACACCAAACATTGATATATTATTAGATTATGTATTATTTATAATTCATCCAGTTCAATTTGAAAACTTACAATAAATATTGTTGAGATATTATTGAAGTGAACGTTCTTCATTTAAGATGACAGTTGTTGACTACATACAGACGTTTATACAACTGTTGGCTACTTCAGTGTGTGTGTGTGTGTGTGTGTATATATCTATATATCTATCTATCTATCTATCTATCGATATATAGATATATAGATATATATCTATATATATATATGGCACTAAATCATAGAACAGGTTAGACATTACTGTGATGTTGGGGACCTTTGATGAGGAAACAGTATCAGTCTGTCAGAAAGTGTTGACAGACTGATGTAAGAGCCAATCAAGAACTATTGTATCAGCCAAACGTTCATGTTCCTCGATCTGTACAACATGCGTCCTGAACTGGTATACACGTTGATTGGTTTTACGTTCTTTGAAATTCATTGTGTCGTTATCCACGGTGGCATGTTATGTTCGTGTCTCTACTGCGGACCTCACGGAAGTAACCCTGCATCGGAAGACACCGGCTCACGCAAGTCATACCTCCTTTCTTGGGTTTGCGGTTCGCTACCGCATCTCTCAGAGCCAGAGTCCTGTTTGGTTTCAGGACTGGTTTCCCGTTGTGTCCGCTGAGTAACCTGCTGACCTTCTCCTGGAACAAGATGCCTCCCTGCGCCGCCATGTCTCTCTACCAGCAGTCTCCCGCTCCTCACTCACCGTGCCGGGGCTCAGAGAGAGCTGCTGCACCGCGTGGACCTCTCTGTGAACGAAAAAAGACGGGACAAGCGAATAGTCTTCAGTTCATCCCTTCATCAAGCTCAACGGCGTGGCGCCATGTTTTGCCGTAAGTCACACTTCAGTGTCGTAAAACACATCGATGTACGACAACCAGCCGCTGTCGTAACTGTCACTCCTACCCAGCATGAGCAATACGACGATGAAAAGGACTCTGTAACACGAAAACAGATTGAAATGACATCATATTAGAGGATGCTTTACCACCAATACGACTAATGATAATAATATTAATAAAACAGTTATTCACCACTGCTGTGGTTGGCTGGCAGTTTCCCATGCCTTGCCTCCTTGTCATAACCGATATAATAGCGACATATTTAGCGGTATAATAACCCGACTGAGATCTGACATGAACTTTACTTTCGTATGAAAATGCGTTGTTTTCATCTGTTCATACACATGACGTCAGAGTTCATAATGGCTTGTCAGAATTGTGTTCAGCTTCAGTCTGGTGAAGTGAGATGAAGCCTCTGATGGTAGGCTACCATACGGACCATCAACTGCAGATGCAACCAACACAATATTATTTTCTTCCATAATCCCTCCTCTGTACGGAATTACAAATAAAATCAACTATCTGTGCTTTATTATTCTAAGTATCACATTTCAAATTGATTAGCGAAAAAATGAATGGAGATGATTGATTGAATTCTGTATATGAATTTGACAGAATACAAGAGCCGACCAATAAAATTGTCCTGGCAGATTTATGTTTGTATGTCATGTGTTTATGTTTCATTGGGTCTTATATTGTGATGTTATTTTCTGTTGTTGAACTCTATCGTGTTGACATTCGTTTTACCCTGAGTCCTAATCCTCCCTCATATCACTTACTGTCTAACCACCTGGTCACACACTCACAACACAACCCTGAAGCCCCTACAGTCCGTCTATAAGCAGGCTATCAAGGTACTTGACATCAAGCCCAGACACTACCACATTTGCAACATCTTGCCCAAATACCATCTTCTGTGTTGGGATAGTCTTGTCAAATTCCATAACAGCTGCTTAACCTTTAAAATTCTTAATGGCCTTGCACCTCCCCCGTTGAGCACTTTCATAACACAAAAGACCAATAGCAGACTAACCAGAGCAACAGCTCGCGGGGACCTAGTGGTCCCAGGCAGGAGAAGCAAGTTCAGCCAGCTATCATACTCTGTCACAGCTTCCGTCACCTGGAACACTCTCCCATCACACATAAGACAGAGCACCACATACAGGTTCTTCACACACAACCTCAAAGCCTGGCTCATTAACAACCAGGTGTGTCAGCACTAACAGTCTCATGCCTGCCATGTCCGTATGTAGCCTGCCTGTCTGCCTGTCTGCCTGTCTGCCTGTCTGTCTGTCTGTCTGTCTGCCTGTCTGTCTGTCTGCCTGCCTGCCTGCTTGTCTGTCATGTTTGATCCTGTGTCTGCAGGATTGTATTGCACAGCTCTGTTTGCTTGTTTTTGTGTTGTTGTCTTTTTAAACAGTTTTTAAATGTTTAAATGTTTTTAGCGGCTTTTAACACCGTGCCCAGGGACAACGGTTGAAAATTAGCTTTTTTAGCTAACACTGTCACATTTACAGTCATGTTTTTATTAATGTGTGCTGTCGATTAATGTGAACTGTCCCTGTACAAATAAAATCTTAATAATAATGAAATACTAACTTTGATTAGCTTTACAGTGCACAGTTCTCTCGAACACAATGTGAGCAACACAAAGAACAAAATGCATTCCCAATCTTTGATTGATCTTTGATTGATCAATGAGAGAGCTCATTGCACTGAAACAGACATTCATCAATTTGACAACACATGCAAGGCATAAAGAAACAAGCTTCAAATGTGGAAAACACAAAAACCGTGTCCCTGTGTCAAGGCTACACAACTCTGTGTGGAATAAATCCTGAAATACACATGAAAGACATACTAAGGGGTATGTATTGTAGCAGTGTAAACAACACACTTTTTGCCAAAATGACATGAGGAGAGAGAAGAAGAACTCAAAGAACAACTGGTGGTAGAAGAAGACTAACGCCTTGAATACAATCCATGTTGAAAGAAATGGTTGTGTTCAGTTTCCAGTGGAAAAATTCCTCTTCCCTGCATTCATCTTGCATATGGCCCATGGCTACATGACATTCAGGGAGAATGCAGGGCAAGTCGTAACATCAGCCCGTGTCTGAGGGCAAGATGTTCAGCACGGATGCAGCGTCAGCATGTCTTAGAGTTGGTACCATGTCAAATGGAGATCAGGTTCAGCTTTAAAGCATCAGCCCTCAGAGGAAACAACACACCCACACAATGACTGTTTAAGGGTGTTTCACACCTGTAGTTGGTTAGATTGGGTCATTGCACTTTAATGCTTCTGATGTGAATATTTGTGTTTTTGAATGACAAGTGATTATGAGCATTAATCAGCTGATAATTCTCTGGTTCATCACTATGAGCGACCCCTTCACATGATGTTGGAAACTGTTTGTGTTCACCTTCTGTCCTCAGGTTTCCAGAGGTGAACACGCTGGCAGATTCCTGCCAGCGTCTGTCTGGAAGCTGTGTGGTATTCTCTGTGTCTCTGCACGTTCTTCACCTGGAGGACATGTGCTACACTGCGAGAAATATGGGCTTGATTCTGTGCCAGGATCAGTTCCTCAGTGATCTGACTCTGCTCACCAGTACTTGATTCTGTGCCAGGATCAGTTCCTCAGTGATCTGACTCTGCTCACCAGTACGGTCGGCACACACCACAAATCAAGTCAATTTGTCTTCTCTTACCAGGAAGCGCACGTGACAGCAAGGCTTCGAAGTGTGTCAGAGCTTGTATTATCATTCGATCTTCACTCAACAACACTGGGTAAAGGCGAGGACAGAAGCCGGAGTTGAACTTTTAACCTTCAAGACCTCTGACACAGAAACACAAAGCAACAGAAGTTGTTTTAAAGAATCTTTTGTGAGGATTCAAGTGGACTGATGAATCACGCTGACAGTGTTTGAGCATTCTTTCAGATGTGCTTATGAAGCCATTGACCCTCTTATGTTAACCCCGAGCAGACAAATCCACACCGTTAGGATTTACACGTCACTACACTAACAATGCAGATGAAACAATACATTACACATAGAAGCAAGGATATCTAACTTCAGCCCTGATGCTTTCGAATCATTCGATCATTACACAGTTATGAACTGATCCACTAAAATATTTACTGATGAGTCAGGTTCAAACTCAAAACATATGTCTATATAATTATGACATAGTTTTGATGTTATGTTAGCAGGGAAGTGAGTCAATGTGCCAGAAACCGCAGGAACATTCTCCTTTTACAGCAGAGCCTGAAAAGCAGCAGACACAGCTCAGATATTGTTGCGAGTCATCAACAGTGATGGCAAATCCTTTCTGTCATTTCTTGCTGCCTGACCAAAACATGGATGATAATAAAGATGTGAGAAACAAGTCATTGTTTTCATTAGCACATTATCACTGTTAAGTAAAATCGGAGCATCTGAGAGAACACAGTATACAATAATATCTGAAAACATGTGAAAAGACTGAACGATGTAGTACAGGACCTGTGGAGTTAGAGCTGCCCATGAGAGCATGCAAACAACCACAGGACGTTTCTCCAGGAGACCACATAGTGTGAAACCAAGTTCACGTTGACTGATTTTTAGTGATGTTACGAGATGTGCCGACGCTTCGAAGCGTGTGTCGAGTAATGGAGGGGGCGTTTCCTTGAAGCGCGTATCGAGGCTTGCTTCATGTAGGGGAGGAGCCAAAAATTATGACGTCCGAAGCCTCGCTGCCCGGCTGTACCACGTGACTGCTTCGGGAAGTGGTTCAGAGTTTGCCGGGAGGTTCGACAGCAATATAAACCCCTCAGGCTCCATTCAAAATGTGGGTTGTTGGTGGAGAGTTGCGGTCAGTTGAGAGTTTGGATAGTTTGGAGAGTTTAGAGAGAGAGAGATAGTTTGGATAGCGTTTATATAGTTTGGAGAGTTTAGAGAGAGAGAGATAGTTTGGAGAGTTAGGAGAGTGAGGAGAGAAGGATAGGTGATGGAGCCAGCTAGGAAGAGGAGGATTTCCCCTGTGTGGGAACACTTTGATTTGATAACTCCTAATAAGGTAAGCTAAAGCTAACTCTATTTCAGACACATTAGGTTTGCTTATCAAGAACTGTATTTTTCACAGTTTCTTCTTTTATTCAAAGGTGAGGTGTTTATTGTGCTCCAAGGAGCTGGGGTACAATAACAACACCTCATCCATGCTAAGGCATTACCTTATGCATGAGAATAAGGAGGAAACTGGAGCTTCAGCCAGCCATTGTAAGTCATTACAATATTACAAATGCACCATCACAATTTTTCCCTGTTCACTTTTGTGTATTGTGCAAATTAAGACAGGTAACAGACACTGTATTTATTCTCTTTTAACCAGCCACCAGAAAACAAGAGCTGGATGAAGCCCTCGTCTCCATGATAGTGACGGACACACAGCCCTTCAGTATTGTGGATGATGTTGGATTCAGGGCATTTGTGTTTGCGTTTTTGTGCACGCCAGCATCTTCTGTAGCCTGTGAAAGGGTGTTTTCAAAGGCCGGAGAGGTCGTGTCAAAAAAAAGGAATCGTTTAAAACCAAACACTGTTGAGAAACTGTTATTTCTGAATAAAAATGAATCAAATGTCCCCTGTCCTGTACATCACTGTCCAAGTTCCACAAGCATATTCAGTCCCCTCTTCCTAGTTCCACAAGCACTTTCACTGTCCTCTGCCTGCTTAAGCCCATGCCATTTTCCTAAAGTGACATAATAACATCATTACACAACCTGCCATATCATATGATACTCCCATTTTGGGAAAATTCACACACAGAATACATTCAAAAAATATATAAAAATATTTTATTATGCACATATGTGATCATTTATGTACAGAAATTATTTGGTCATACATTTTTGTAATTCAGTCATTCCCAACAGCCATAACAGACACAACAATTCAATGCATCACATTATGTGGTTCAGATACAGCTGCCTGTGATTATACACTTGGCCAGTAGGTGGTATCGTGTGCACATGAAGCATCGAGTAATGAACCCTTTCTCGAACCAATTGGCTGAAGTGTTGCGAGGCCTCAAGAGGCTTCATCTCGCCATCACTACTGATTTTACAGTAGCTTTGTAACGTCATTTTGGTACGTTTCTAATACCAGTTATGTACAAAAGTAGTTATTTTAATAGAAATCATGAACTTTTCCGAAGCCTAACCAAGTAGTTTTGATTCCTAATACTAACCAAGTAGTATTGTTTCAAACTAAGCAAGTAGTTTTATGTTCCTAAAACTAACCGAACAGTTTTGTTTGCTAAATCTATCCGATGCAGGTGAGCCACCATTAAAGTCAGCAAATATTATTTTCAATGCATCTGGGGAGATAGTTCTGGATCCTGGACACGTTGGTAAAGAATCTCTGTGGGCACCTTATAATTTACATCTAAGCGGATGTAAACCATGGTCTCTCTGAATCATCGTCAAACATGTGGGCCTTACTAAAAGCAACAGGAGCTCGGTGTTAGGTGTGTTTGTAGTGTGTCTCGCCATATAGCTTTTGCAGCATTTGCTGTTTATGCACAAACACATGCCTCCTCCAGTTATCTTCCCTGAGGCCTGTTGGTCTCTGTCCTGGAGAATTGCTGTCCCAAACCCCAGTAATACAAGAGTGTTGCTTATATTGAGCAAGCGGTTTAACCACATCTCGAAAACACGTAGACGGTGTCAAGAAGAGTTGAGCCCACAGAGCTGCCTCGAAAACATGCATACACGATCAGGGGAAGGTCAGGATATAAAAAGCATATAATCATAAATCAATAGTTAAAGTGTAATCGAAAGATAAAGTGTATGATCGTTACATAACAAATATTTAATACATAGAGTGATTTAACAAATGTAAACCTGATAATAATATGTGTATCTGAGTATAGTGCAGTCTGAGTGTAGAAAGTACGGAGAAAGAGGAAGTAAGCAGGGTGTTGGCTTCAAGGGATGGGGAAATAATGATGGTTGAGAAGAAAAGACACAAAGCACAATAATGATGAAGGATGAGATCAATAATCATTTTATAAGCAAATGTGTACTAACCAAACCGATTTAACAAATGTAAAAACTGATTAACAAATGTTCTGTGTGACCGGAGCTGCGATGTAAGAAAAGTGCTTGTCAGGATGACTTGCAGAAATTAGGAGAAGACTGTTGCAAGAGATGAGTCAGAGGCAGGAAGCCTGGACTTATATGGACATGTTCGAACCCAACATCCTTTCCAGAGGGTGGGGGGGATGAGAGCATGTATTGAGCAGGAGGGGGGCTAACAGCCCAAATGATGAATAAAAGAAGTGGTTTGCTTGCTGCAAGCTGGGATTTCAACACGCGTGCTGTCCAAATGCACCAGATGAGAAGATACGGACGATTGCAACTGATGTATTGAGGACTTCGTCTCTGTTCACGGAAAGAACACCGCTGTTCGTGGACAAGAAGATTTAAAGACGGAGGTTTTCCTCTCCCCACTGCTCGACTCTTAACATCTGGACAACGGAGAAGATGCAGCAGCCCGAGAAAGACTTTGTACTGAGTTTTGTGGACTGTTGGACGAACTCCGTTGCAGAGCAGGAGGAGACCGAGGGTCTGGCCAGACCTTCGCTCCTAACAACTCCAAAAGAACCTTTTTCATCGCACCATTGAACATCCAGCTCCAACCGAGCCGTCTCGGCAACTAAAACTAATGAGTATAATCAGAGAAGAAAATTAAATTAACGAATCAAGTGAAGTGACATTTTATGTGAGCTGTAGCTTTAACCCTTGCAAACTAACCAAATATAACCTGCAATAAATATCTAATCTGCATTTAAAGTAAATTTCTCAAGTGCATTCATTTGCTCAAGTAGTAAAAAGTTCCTCGTGGCAGTAAAAAGTTAAAGCCATTGTATGTCTAACAACTGAGTTCTGAAAGGTTATCCTAGAGACTGAATCCACTTAACAACCCCTTACGGTTTTAGCAAGAAGTAATCCTAGCCGTTAAAACCTAACCTGGCATTTACCAAGAGCACGGATCCATAAGAGGGAAGCTGCCATAACCGACGCGACTGGTAGGAGCGCCCGGGGTCAGGGTGGCCCCTCGACCGAGTGCACTCAGACCGGAGGAAGCAGGGTAGACGTCGGGAGTAACGGCAGTTAGAAGAGCCAGGCGAGTTCCCTCGCAAGAACACCAGCTCGACAATCTTTTAATAGAGAGCTGAGTCAGTAAGTAGCCCCGTATCGGGCCAGAAGTACCCAGGATCTAACATGTGGCGCCCATAACGTGGGGCTCGACGGAAAAGGAGTACGTTGAGTCCAAAAGAAGAACCCCGGCAGCCAAGAGAGGCTGTCGTTCGTGTACGAAAAGACCTGAGGTGAGGCGTTGGGTAGAAAGTAAAGCTGCCCAAGCCACGAAGAAGTCCGATGGCGAGACATCCACGCATCGAAGCTGTGTGTGGTATTTACAAGCCAGCACAGGAGAAGCCGCAGGCGACGGGGAGCATCGACCAGACTCGCCCGACCTGTAGAGGGGCCAGAGCCTGATCCCATCCCTTCCTCAACGCGCGACGAGAGGCTTTGGGAGGAAGGCGACTCGAGACAACAAAGACAAAGACAAAGTCCAAGATGCAAGTGCAGCAGAACAGACCAGATGTTCCAGGGACCGGCCGGCAGACGGAGGCGACCCAGCGGGACGAGCCAGCGGCCCAGATGAAGGAATCGCCACCGGACGGCAGAGAGGACCCGATGGCGACGAAGGCAGCCCGCAGACGACGACGACTCAGCAGGACGTGCCAGCGACATCGACCCAGGACCCGGCAGCAGACGGCAGCGCGGACCAGGAGGAGGACGGCGCTGGAGCTCGAAGTGGTGCACCAGAGGGCCCACACGCGAGAAGAAATTCACTGGCAAGGAAACGAAGAAGTGGATCGTTTCGTCCAGATGACACAAATTGTCTTTGTTGGGATCGAGAAGTGGGAAGAATTGCCCAAAGGAAGGGTAGTCCCAGAAGAGAGCGTGGAGGAGGTGGTGCAGGCAGTGCATGGCGCACTAGGATATGCAGTCACCGTTCCAACGCAAAGGGAACTGGAAAAGCAGCGACTCTGGATTCCGGAAAAAGAAGTCCGCAGAATCCTAAACTGAGTTGTGTGGTCGATACAACGCAGGAAGGAGAGGACAAAGGGAGGGGAGGACTCACCATTAAGAAAAGAGGAATCCAAGGAGTAGGGCAGCTGAAGCCAGTTCCGCATTAGGAGAAAACCAGGAACTCAAGAATGGCCACCAACATACAAGATTTACCACCCTACGTCAGAGTGGCCAATGTCAAAGGGGTGGTTAACATGAGAAGGAGTACTACGGGGCTCTGGGCAGGAAGAGCCCTGAGGAAGTTGGGTTGTGCAAGAAGTGATTTCTCTCCGGAGAAAAAAGAAGTGTTGCAATGGAGAGAAATTAAGAATGACTGTGTGGTCTGCCTGCTGCCGACCACCCTAGCCGTTGCATGGCAGGGACCCGGAGACCAGAAACCACTCCGGGTCACAGGAGAAAGAAAAGAGTTTAACCGCATGCGCCATAAACCGATGAAGGTTATGGATGCATGCATATGCGGTACATGCCGTGTGGAGAAGTTAACAAGGTTAACCTTCATCACCTAGTGGTGATCGACAGCTGGGAGCAGGCATCAGGACCGTCTTCACCAGAGGACGACGTGCTCGTCATCACTGCCCTGGCCGACGAAAACTTCCTGTGAGATTCCTACTAGCTAAGGCGAGGCAGCCTGTGACCTCAAGAAGGGGATGTCAAGAAGAGTTGAGCCCACAGAGCTGCCTCGAAAACATGCATACACGATCAGGGGAAGGTCAGGATATAAAAAGCATATAATCATAAATCAATAGTTAAAGTGTAATCGAAAGATAAAGTGTATGATCGTTACATAACAAATATTTAATACATAGAGTGATTTAACAAATGTAAACCTGATAATAATATGTGTATCTGAGTATAGTGCAGTCTGAGTGTAGAAAGTACGGAGAAAGAGGAAGTAAGCAGGGTGTTGGCTTCAAGGGATGGGGAAATAATGATGGTTGAGAAGAAAAGACACAAAGCACAATAATGATGAAGGATGAGATCAATAATCATTTTATAAGCAAATGTGTACTAACCAAACCGATTTAACAAATGTAAAAACTGATTAACAAATGTTCTGTGTGACCGGAGCTGCGATGTAAGAAAAGTGCTTGTCAGGATGACTTGCAGAAATTAGGAGAAGACTGTTGCAAGAGATGAGTCAGAGGCAGGAAGCCTGGACTTATATGGACATGTTCGAACCCAACATCCTTTCCAGAGGGTGGGGGGGATGAGAGCATGTATTGAGCAGGAGGGGGGCTAACAGCCCAAATGATGAATAAAAGAAGTGGTTTGCTTGCTGCAAGCTGGGATTTCAACACGCGTGCTGTCCAAATGCACCAGATGAGAAGATACGGACGATTGCAACTGATGTATTGAGGACTTCGTCTCTGTTCACGGAAAGAACACCGCTGTTCGTGGACAAGAAGATTTAAAGACGGAGGTTTTCCTCTCCCCACTGCTCGACTCTTAACATCTGGACAACGGAGAAGATGCAGCAGCCCGAGAAAGACTTTGTACTGAGTTTTGTGGACTGTTGGACGAACTCCGTTGCAGAGCAGGAGGAGACCGAGGGTCTGGCCAGACCTTCGCTCCTAACAACTCCAAAAGAACCTTTTTCATCGCACCATTGAACATCCAGCTCCAACCGAGCCGTCTCGGCAACTAAAACTAATGAGTATAATCAGAGAAGAAAATTAAATTAACGAATCAAGTGAAGTGACATTTTATGTGAGCTGTAGCTTTAACCCTTGCAAACTAACCAAATATAACCTGCAATAAATATCTAATCTGCATTTAAAGTAAATTTCTCAAGTGCATTCATTTGCTCAAGTAGTAAAAAGTTCCTCGTGGCAGTAAAAAGTTAAAGCCATTGTATGTCTAACAACTGAGTTCTGAAAGGTTATCCTAGAGACTGAATCCACTTAACAACCCCTTACGGTTTTAGCAAGAAGTAATCCTAGCCGTTAAAACCTAACCTGGCATTTACCAAGAGCACGGATCCATAAGAGGGAAGCTGCCATAACCGACGCAACTGGTAGGAGCGCCCGGGGTCAGGGTGGCCCCTCGACCGAGTGCACTCAGACCGGAGGAAGCAGGGTAGACGTCGGGAGTAACGGCAGTTAGAAGAGCCAGGCGAGTTCCCTCGCAAGAACACCAGCTCGACAATCTTTTAATAGAGAGCTGAGTCAGTAAGTAGCCCCGTATCGGGCCAGAAGTACCCAGGATCTAACAACGGCAACTGTCTCTATACTCGTATAGATATTGTGCGGAAGCATGAAGTTCATCAAACACAACAATGGGAGGTCGATGACTGTCTTTTTACAAAGTCCTGCCTCCATCAAGGCATCCCAGATCAAGTTGCACTTGATGGGCAGAGCGCAGGACTCCGGTGGAACGAGAGGAGGCGGTGCTCAAACACAGTCAAAGTTGATGGACAATGTTTCCCTGATGTTGAATTTTAAATTTTAAGATGCCGGCTACATTAACTGCCCAGAGAATTGTTTTGTTGCAGCGGTTTACAGTCCAGGAGCAGATGGGCTACAACTGTGTTTTGATGAGCAACCCATTGTTGCATAATGACAACAAATTATCTTTGAATCAATCACATTTTCCCCTTACGTCTGGAGAGCGAAGGGCATGGCGCTATTCTCTGCGGAGTCTGTCATGGTCAGATCGTTCTGTCGTGATTCTGGGGCAGAGCAAAGACTCAAGAGCAGAGACGAGGTGAAGTTGAAAACAAGGTCTTTTACTGGTCACCAAAAAAGTAATAAACAAGAACTTAAAGCAACTCCAAGAGGGAGCGAGCAAAAAACAAAACAGGCAAAGTCAAAAACCATTGAACAAACACGAGGGATCAGCACAGGAGACACGAAGAGCACAAGGGGATGAACAATGACGATCTGACAACCGGAACAGGGAAAGCAGGGGAGTCCATGTGTGTGTGTGGGGTGATGAGTAGATTGCAGGCAGGTGAGTTGAATGAGTGCAGTGTGGGGTTGGCAGAGGAAAGAGCCAGGGGCAGGTGATTGAGCACAGGTGAAATGAATGAGAACAATCAGTAGACACACTCAGGAGACACATGAGGCTAAGCCTAATCATCAAAGTTCAAAGTTAGCTTCATTGTCAATTCCTCAATATGTACCGAACATACAGAGGAGTTGAAAAAACGTTTCTCTCCAGTCCAACATATAAAGTGAATACAGTGCAAATAGATTCAAAAACATTGAGACAACACATACATTAAGAAAGAAACCATCATTCTGTATTTAGCAGCAGTCGGACATGGGGAGTCTTAAAGAGAGGAGGCAGAGAGTTTCCTAACAGCCTGGTGGACGAAGCTGTTTGAGAGTCTGGTGGTGCGAGCACGGAGGCTCCGGTATCTTCCCCCAGAGGGCAGGAGGCTGAAGAGACTGTGTGAGGGGTGGCTGGAGTCGCGCACAATCATGGTCACTTTGCGGATGAGGCGAGTGTCATATATGTCCTGCAGGGAGGGGAGTGAGGCACCAATGATCCTTCCAGCTGTGTTCACTATGCGCTGCAGGGCTTTCCTGTTGTGGTCAGTGCAGCTTCCGCCCCACACAGTGATGCAGTTTGTCAGGATGCTCTCAATGGTGCCTCGGTAAAAAGTGCACATGGTGGGTGGTGTATGGGTAATGATGACAGGTTAAGGCACAAAAACTTAGAGGCAGACCCAGTTAAGCAGTCCAGGCGTATTTATTTAGAAAATGGAACAACCAACACTGTGCAGCAGTATGTACAGGGCAGACCTGGCCGGAAAAATAGCTCAAGAAAAACAATACGTAATAACCAAAAGTATCAACTGTGAACTCTAAGACAAGGAGCAGTTCTCATTTCTCTGATTTTGTGCCTCCTCGATTCCTTTCCTCACCTTCTCACCTCGTGTCTTACTTCCGCCGATGGGAGATGTGTTTCCTAGCTTATAAAACAACAAAACAATTAAAATAGCATTGCTTATTGACGGTACTTGGCCCCTTTCCCAGGGAACAGCCCTTACATAAGCCAATTGTCTAGACAGAGGAGCGCAACTACAGCAGAGGAGAAACAGGTGAAACAATTGGTTTTCTTAACTATGAACAACAAATGGAAATGTTCAGAGCAACTATTTGTACCTGTGTCCTATTTATGAATACATTTAGTGTGTTTTGTTACATTATGACCTAGGATAATGATAACAATGTGAAATCAAACCATGACACTTTCAAGCCACCTTGATTTAAGGATTCAAGGAATCAAGGATCATTTATTGTCATTATGCAATAAAGGGATGCACAACGAAATGCCAATTTTGAACACAAGAAACCACATGACAAACAAAACAAAACAAAAACAGTCGTACAGTCCTGCATTTTTTAATTCGCTCCAGTAATAAACACAAAAACACAACACATGCTGACCCCGTGACACGAACCAAGAACTTTAAAACTGACACTCGAGGTGTACTTAGAGCGCCACAGTTTGAAGGGTAGGGCCACTGACCAAGCAGCGGTGGTTGACAAGTCTGGAGTGCTAAATGATTGATGTACTAACCTGTAAGCAGTATTTTGATGTTGTAGCTGGTACAGTTGGTCCAACTAGTCTAACTTATTCATATTCATTTGGATTAGTTGTACAGCCTCGGGGTCAGGGCCTGTTTGGTGCTGAGAACAGACGGAGAAATGCCTTTCAGCATCTCAGCTTTGCCTTGTTTGCGTTTCGGACTCTCCAGCTGTAGTGTGACATTTGACCCCCTCTGTCTTGTTTGCCTTCAGTGTGGCAGAGTCTGACTCAACCCTGAAAGCCCCCTGCAGAGCTGCATATTTAGCATTGCAGTCTGTGGGAGGCCAGGCTGGGTCACTGTTGCATTGTTACTTCTGACTTCTCCATTAGAGGCCAGACAAGCTTCAGCTACTGCAGACAAAGATCTGTCTGCCCACAACTAACAAAAAGCAACCGTTTCATTTCATCATTTCAATCCTTCTTTTTAAGTCAATTACAAGCCCTTTTCTCTGCAGGAACAAAACATAACTATTTAAGGCTTCTGCTTGTGTGTCCACTGTTGTCTGCCCACATAGAGCTTAAGTTCCTGAACCTGCTCAGGAGAATACTAAATCCACGTTTCAGGTATACTCTCAGGGATTGCAAGCAGTGCTGTAGATCGTGATTGATCAAGGAGATGTGACATCACATCATAAAATGGACAACGACAGTAATTTGGCATTTGTTTGGAGCAGGAAGAAACAGTCCTTTGAAAAACGCTGAACAAACCAACATGACCAGGAACTCATTACTGTTGGGAGAGAGGTTTGGCTGGGAATACAACTGTTGGGAACTAAAGGAGCGTGTTTGGGTTATCAGCATTTAAGAAACTGAATTCTTGACATCAATAGAATTATTGATGTATGTAACAATCATTAATGATTATTAATAACAACGGGGCACCACCCTGCGAACACGGACCAATAACCAAACGATAAACTAAGTCTCATAATTAGTAGTCACTCATAATGTCAATAGTCTGCGTATGACTATACATTCAGTGACAGTGAAGGTTTTTAAGTTCGAGCACAGGCTACTACATACAGTCTTATCAAATACATATGCACAAGTAATCACAGACGACTGCTCCTTAAAGTATAACAGAGTTTATTAAATCAAAATAATAAATGATCAAATCAATTAATATTGCAACCAACAAACTTTATCATACAATTTTATATGCCTAAACTAAAGAATGAATAAAATGGATGAGGGTGTATGTCTGTGTGTGTATGTGTGTGTGTGTGTGGGTCTGTGGGTGAAAAGGAAGGCGAGTCTTACAGCTATCGCTAAAGACTACAAAGATGGCGGCGTCGAGTGATGCGGACAAAAGGGGAGGGGCCTTAAGATACTACAGCTAAACTACCACCAGATGGCGGAGTCGAGTGACTCGGACAAAATGGCGGTGAGACTGCTGTATGTAATCACGTGTGCCGATGCACACATGTGTTGTGAGGCGATCGTTTGAACGGGGTTTCCCCAGGGGCAGAGATAGGAGCTGTGTGTGCGTGTTACGTGAGAGGAGGAAGAAAGGGAAAAAGGAGCGAGAACTCGACGTGCATCACACTTCGGCGTGCGATGTTGTAGGGAGCCTGAGTTTGCTGGTTCTATCACGCATAAGTATACCGGTGTCGTCTTTGAACTGCCGGTAACATATGCCGTGATAAGCCAAGCACCTCAGCTCACTGACAGAGTCGAGTTAATGAAAAGAGAACTCCCACACGGAGTGGAAGACAATGAATGAAAATAATCCCAAATAAACAGTCATAGCAGTTAATACACAAATACAGCGGAGCTTCTCTGCTCCGTAATGATTGCGCAATATCTCAATATCACGCGACAGTAACTTAAACACACAAAAACACGGGAATATCAACATATAAATGAATGACCTGAATTAAATTTAAGTTAATTTAAGCTAAGCTATGCCCAGATACCAAGAATCTTACTTGTCGATGCTTGTTGCAACGTTGGAGTGTGTTCGTGGCAAAGTGGTCCTTTTTCCTCGTCGGGAAGGGGGAGCAGGGGGAGCTTTCTGGTTGGCGCGGCTTTTGAGCCGGCTTCGGGCCGTCGTGGCGTGGGCTCGCTCTGGAGCGAAACGCAGACGTGATCTATCCTCGCTGCAGGGAGGGTGATCTAACTTCGGCTGACGGCGTGGTCCGTGCGTCTTACCGGGAATCGTCGGTGAAGGAGGGAGGCTTGGTCGTCTTTCCTTCGCCGGAATGTGTGCACCAAAAGAAAAAGAAGAGCAAAAAGCGGAGAACGGATCACTGATGCGGATTCGTCTCGCGGGCTGAGTGGGCCTTTACTCAGCGTGGAACACGGCTGTTTCGTCCAGCGAAATGGCTTGTGACCTGACAGGGTTTGAGGCGGGGTGAAGGGCCGTTGCTTCCTCGTGGCCAGCGTCGCGCTGGCGGGGAGGCTGGATCGTCTGTGGCCTGGACGGGGGGTCCGGGCGAAGAGAGCGTTTGCGTGCCTCCTGTTACCCCGGAGGGGTTGTTGGAAAAAGCATTGAGGTGTGATCTGCAGGCAGTTTTGTAGAACAGTGGTTGAACCACAGGGGTCCTGGGGTCTCTTGGCCCTCGGCCAATGAGATTGCAGAGGTGCATTCAGGTGACCATGGTTTTTTTTGGGGGGGGGGGGGAATTTACACCCTAGTGTGAAATTCCTTTGCTCTCATCAAACTACAAATCAGGATGAAACCTTTGCTTGAAAAGTGAAGGCCTGATTCTCTTTGTTCACAGCACATGTTTAAGCCATATGATCAGACCCCAACACAACCATGTTGCAGAAATAAAGTCAAATTGGACAAATTATATTGAAACACTGGCCAGTTCACGGAACCTTTGCTAAAAGAGTCAGTGTTGACTCCTTATGTGTTTGCTCACAGGAAAGCCCCCTGATTAACAGACTCAAGGAGGGCTATAAGGCTTTCCCACAAACCACCTACCTACCAGAGTAGAGGTGTCCAGGACCCTTATTATGCTGTCTGAAGTAGTGAAGGTTCTTGCCATGATGTCTGTGGGCCATGTCAGGTTCTTAGTGATGTGGACTCCCAAGAAGCTGAAGGTGCTTATCCTCTCCACAAGTGTTCCGTCCACTCTCAGAGATGTGTTGCTCTACTGCTTCCTCCCAGAGTGCAAAACCAGCTCCTTTGTTTTGCCACCCGCTTTGGATGTTATCAGCTGATTGAATGGACTTTGGAATGGGTTAGACGGGCCTGCTACACCAACTATTATGTTCAGAAGGCCATTATCATCTATTCCCATGGATGATCACCGATACGAGTACAAGAACACAAGGCAACCTATGATTACAACAGGAGCAGAGGAGGAAGTCAGGTGTCCAGAGATAATTTATGGATCAAACAGACACAGGACTTTCATCAGGAGTCCGCTGCTCATGGCCCATGTAAAAACCAAACGTCAGTGACTAATCTGACTTCCTTTACCAAAGGAGGAGAATACCATTCTTGTTGTCCTCTGATGAAGGCTTGTTGTCAATCAGCATGACCAATGAATTGATGGACTGAAGCCATATAGTATTGAGATGTTTTTGGTAAATTTCCATCCACTATCCCAGTAATTAGCATTTGTTTGAAGGCCTCCAGTGCTTCACCTGACACATGTGGGAACTATCCATTATGAGATAAAATGATGTTTCATGTATTCGAAGTGGGGCTGGTACTTGGGGCTGGGCATACCTAGTTATTGATTTAATAACATGAATCTCTCCTGACAGGCCCACGTGGGCTGACTGTGTGAGTCAGCTCCACTAAAGTGAAAGCCCCCTGCTGTGTGTGTGTGTGTGTGTGTGTTTTTTAGTTTGTACACTGCCTGTCTTCTAATTCTGAATAATTAATGGGCTACCGGGTCTGGGGAAAGCAACAGCTGGTATAGTGCAGAGAGGAAAGAGGGAGTTTCTGTGTGTGTGTGCGCGGGCGGGCGTGTTTTATCCATCTTCAGGGGACATAAATCTGATCACAGATCAGATTTTTGGGGATTCCCCTTTTTGGGTACAATGTGGAGACAATTGCACATCACCATTACCTAAATATTACAGTTTCAGGAAATTAATGTTAGTCAATATAATGTCCCCAAAAGTCATGATAACATGACTGTGTGTGTTGGAGGTGATTCAACTCACCCTGCCCCCTTTATTGAGTGCTGGTCCACAAGCACAGCTGTTAGTAACAGAGACAATGAATGGAAATTGTGTGTTACGGTGACAACACATGATGAGGTGTGATGAGCTGTTCATCGGCCTAACATTGATACAGTATAATCAGTCAGCGGTATAATTATTAGTGGTAAAATACAATCAAAACAACACGTAGTTGTTTAAGCTCTAAGAAAACTAAATGCATTGATTGGAATAAAATCTTTTAACGGTAAAGTTGCATATTGCAAGATTCCAGATTGTTTAGTGGTGACTATTTCAAGTGAATGTACGTTGGAAGTTGCAGTTTGTGCAGAAATAAAATAATCAGATTATGTGCGTGTAAATGGCTCATTCTAAGGGGGTAAAAACACAACTAGTCTTATTTTCAAGTGTTAAAACATGAAAGAAAACCTACTTATCAAGATCATATTCCATTTCTGCCAATAGATCCTCCTATATGTTACACTGTGTTCCTTTAAATGCACATCTTAACAGTGAGTGCTGTTGTACAGGTGAACCCAAGTGCAACATGCAGGCTTGACGAGGGTGAGTGATGTGGACAGGTTAGCAGACAGGAGCTTTAGTTTTAGAAAATAATGATCCCCCATTGAGGGAGGACCCAGATTTCTATAGATGTGAAAATTATTACATTTCTGAATCGGATAATGTTTGTTGCACATTTTTCCAAAATTATAGTCCTAAATATTTTAAATTTGCATGCAAGCCACAGCCTTCATTATCAGTCTAACCCATGGATTCCCAAAGTGTGAGGGGTGCGCGAGCTGCCTCTAGGGGGTGCGCGAGAGGAAAAATGTAAATGAGATGTACAGATGTGGCCAATCTGGCCACTCTTCTGGTGTACGTTACCTTTTTGAAGGCACGGTGCAGGAAGAGTTTTTGTCTTTTTTGTGTTTTTTATCTTGTAAACAAACGCCACGCACGAGTGAACTGTTCTCTCATTAGTCCGATTTTTATGCGGCTATAAATAGGCTCTGTTGTTTGTTTTTTTAAAGGTGTGTGTGGGGGGGGGGGCATTGGGTGTGCGTGAACCTGGTCGGGATGTAAAAGGGGGTGCGTGGCCTAAAAGGTTTGGGAACCGCTGGTCTAACCAATAGCAGGCTAAGATACAGACGGAGGGATCATCATGATCAGATTTAGCTACATTGAGCACAACTGTTTGAGGAATATACAAAAGGACAAGGTAGCAGCACCATGTGATGTGTTGGGGCTAGTATTTATGTTATTGGAAAATGTTATCGATGCAACTAGTTTGTTTTGTACAACATTGTGTTTAACTAAAGCAACCTTTGGTAAGTGTAAAGGTGGTGCTAGCTCTAATAATGATGGGAGCATCATGCTCCTACGGGTGAGGGGAAATTGAAGTGGCCTGCATCTATTTCTCTTTAGATAGTTGTCTCCCCCACCCTCTTATATCATCACTGATTGAATAACTCAGGTTAGTGACACTACAGTTACGTGTCGAGAGCCTTACCCATCCTCTACAGCAGGGGTCACCAACCTTTTTTAAACTGAGAGCTACTTCAAGGGTACCGAGTAGTACGAAGGGATACTTATTTGATACAAACTTCCTGAATAACAAAGTTGCACAGATCACCTTAATAATAATAATAATTCACTAGCTTAGGGCCCCACCTCGGCGATTTGGCCGGCTGGAGAGTTTTAGGGATGGTTGGTGGAGGGTAGCCTGAGCGAAGCGGTTTGGGGAAAGGCTAGTTTGAGGGTCCACTGCGGCTCCCGGGCCTTGCACACCCCCAAAAGCCTGCCTACGGGAGTAGTGCCGCCTGCCCGTTGCGCATGTCGGTGGCGCTGTGGCGAGTGTAGAGTTGGTAGGCGGGGGAGGGCCAGCGGCCCAGGATTTGATGGTGGTCTGGGACTCCTCTGCTCGCTGCGGTGGTGACGGCTCCTACGCGGGAGGAGTGGCCAGGGAAGGAGCCGGGATTGATCCCGGAGATGGTTAGGATTCCCCTGAAGTGCCAGAGGAACCAGGATCGGTTGGCGATGCGGCCAGTATCTGTGGTGAACAGTGGTTCGTGGGGGGCGGTTTGCTGTGTTTTCCTGGTTTGTAGTTAGCGCATGAGGGGTTCGTAGGGGCTCAGGTGTGAGTTGAATTTGAAATATAGTACGGGGACCGGCTCTTCTCTTCTCTTTCTTCAAGGCTGGTCTCCGGCAATGTCGTCCGTCGTGAAAACCCCCCAAAAGACGGCAGAGGGAGCGGCATCGTTGTTGGCCAATTGTGTGAGTTCATCGCTGGAAGTGGGCGGGGTGGGGGCACTGGCGTCCCGGTGCCAGATGTCCCGGTTATGGTCACTTGCTGTGTTTTCTGAAGTAGGCGGCGGGGGCACTGGCGTCCTGCGTTCCGTTGTTGCTTTGCGTTCCGTGCTTGCTGCGTCTCGTTGCCTGCTGCGTTGCGTGGCTGCGTCGTGCGTCGTTCCGTTGCTGCGTTCCGTTGTTGCTTGATGTGATCCGTTGTTGCTTGCTGCATTGCTGAGTCGTTACTTGCTGCGTTGTTACGTTGCTGCGTCCGTTGCACTGTGTTGCTGCATCCCGTCGTTGCAATGCATGGCTGCTGCGTTCTGCCGTTGCTGTATTCCGTTCCGGCGTTGCTGCGTTCCATTCCATTCCGGCGTTGCTGCGTTACGTGGCATGGCTGAGTCGTTCCGTGGCTGCGTGGCTGCGGCCCGTTGCTGCGTTGTTGCGTTGCTGCGATTCGTTGCTGCGTTGTTGCGTTGCTGCGATTCGTTGCTGCGTTCTGTTCCTGTTGCTGCGTCCCGTTGCCTGCTGCGTTCGGGGGGGGGGGGCAGTGTGTATAGATGTGTATAGAGGGAAAGGCATGTGTGGTGGGAAAGTGGGATAGGGGGGAGGAACACAGGAGAGGAAACCCGGCACCCCGGTGCCGGGGTGGGGAGCAGGGGAAGTGTGGTGAGAGGGGAAAGTGAAAGTACAGGCCGAAGGAACGAAGTTGGAAGGAGCAGTAGGATCCTGCGGAAGTAGTGAGGGAGGGAGAGTTGGCATTCCGGCTTTTCTTCTTTTCTGAGTCGTTCCGTGGCTGCGTCATTGCACTCCGTGGCTGCGTTGCTGCGGTCCGTTGCTGCGTTCTGTTCCTGTTGCTGCGTCCCGTTGCCTGCTGCGTTCGGTTGCTGCATTGTTGCGTGGCTGCGGTCAGTGGCTGCGATGCGTGGCTGCTGCGTTCTAGCATTGCGTAGCATGGCTGAGTCGTTGAGTGGCTGCGTCATTGCACTCCGTGGCTGCGTTTCGTTGTTGCTTGGTATCTGCATGGTGGAGAAGCGGAATGGGGGTGGGGGACAGAGGAGACTTCTGAAGGTTTCCGGGCTGGTATGGTGGGGGGAGGGATCACGGAAGCCAAGGAGAACTGTTGGGTGTACTGTGGGTCCTGGGGGATGAGTTGTTGGTACTGGGGCCAAGGGAGGGGGGGGGGGCTACCGTCCCTGGCCCGGCGGCGGGGCCGTATGGCGGCTGGTTTGGAGGAAGGGGGGGGGGGGCAGTGTGGTGCCGAGAGGCAGCGGATGGGCTAGTTGGAGAGTAGGAAGAGAACAGGTGGGAACTGGCATCCCGGTGCCTGGAAACAGCGTGGTGGGAAAAGGGGGATAGGGGGGGAGGACAGAGGAGAGGGAGCCTGGCAACCCGGTGCCAGGGATGTGTATAGAGGGAAAGGCATGTGTGGTGGAAAAAGTGGGATAGGGGGGAGGGACACAGGAGAGGAAACCCGGCACCCCGGTGCCGGGGTGGGGAGCAGAGGAAGTGTGGTGAGAGGGGAAAGTGAAAGTACAGGCCGAAGGAACGAAGCTGGAAGGAGCAGTAGGATCCTGCGGAAGTAGTGAGGGAGGGAGAGTTGGCCTTCCGGAGCGGCCATGAACCGGGGGGTTTGCATGGGATGGTGGAGGGGGACGCTGTGAACCTGGCAACCTGGAACGTCGAGGCCGGCGGGGCTTGGTGGTGCGTGATTGCGTCACTGACAGCGCGCCCGTGTGTTGCTGGAAAGTCCGTCGCTGCGTGGCGAGGTGTCATGGCGGCTGCGAGCAGTGTCACTTTTTTGTCGCGGCGCTTGTGGGGGATCCCCCTCTACTGCAGCTCCGTTAACAGGCGCGCTACGGTCCAGGCGGCGATCCTGGGCGGGTCGGTTCCGCTGGGAGATGCGGTCGGGGCGCCAGCGCCGTGCCGGTGGCTTCGAGCGCGGCGTGCTGGGATGCTGGAGTCGCCGGAAGCCGGGCTGTCGGAGGTTTGTCCCTGAGCGCTGCGTCCGGAGGAAGGGGGGGACTTCCGCGTCTGTTGCCCGTGTTCGGGGGCAGCGGATCGCCGTCTGCCACGGAGGCGTGCCGGTGTGGGACTTGCTTCGCTGGACGATGACGGTCGGTCTGGGTCCCCGTACTGGCGGATTGCCCGGAGGGAGGGATTCCGGTCGATGGATGTGGCCGGTCGGCGGGTTCGGCTGCGTTGGGCCGCCGGGCCGCTCCCGGAGGCGATCGGTGGCGTCTGGAAGCCCTGCCTCGGTGGAGTGCGGCCCCGGGCTGTGCGGGTGGCGGCTGGGAGGCAAATGGTTCGTCGTCATCGGGAGGCCCGGTTAGTAACAGGTCCATGCTGGCGAGGTAAGGGGTTTATTTTCCTTTCCTGTTCATTGTTTTTGCGGTGCTGCGGGCGTTCTTGCGGTTTGGTGCGAACGACGTAGCAGCCTGACTCTTTTCTGAAGGTGTAGCAGCCTTACGGTTTGGTGCGAAAGGCGTAGCAGGCTGAGCTATGGTGGCCGTGGGTATTTGTAGGGTGTGGCCTGCTCCTGAAATTCAGCTAAGGTTTATCTCCAATATATGTGAAGAGACTGTTTGATCACATGTCAGTTAATTATTCCTCACAATAATTATTAAGAATGATTTCGAATGATGGTAGCCTATAGCTACATACATATTTAAACATGCAACTTTTATTTCTGTTAATCTGTTTCAACATTTGAAAGTCAGAGGTATCACATCTCTGATATGTTTGTATCATCACATGATCAAAGCCGGTTACTTTTGCACATAGCACCTGCTGGTGAATGATCCAGTGGTAATGCAGACATTTTGGGAAGTCTGGGTCACCGTTGCATTGCTCAATGAAGCCTGCATGCCGGCCCGTCATCACGGGAGCCCCGTCTGTTGTCACTGACACCAGCTTTTCCAACGGAACCTTTTTCCCGGATAGAGCACAACCCTGCTGGACCCCTCTACACACTCTAAAAGGAGCACACAGACTGCCGTGTATCTTCAGCACACTCTCAACCTCACTGTACAACACTTTGATCTTAGCTATGAAGCCAGCGCTGAACCCAAACTTCCCCAATAACTTTCCAGAGGTAGTTGTGTTCAACGCGGTCAAAAGCCTTTTCCTGATCTAGAGAAATCATACCAGTGTTAATTCCCAAAGAGCTGCAAAACATCACCAATGAGGTAGACATTGGGCCTTTCTCAACATGCGTACTTCTCTGTACTTGTGGACTTTTGAAACGTCATCAGTCTCAGCCCAAGTACTGTTCCAATTCAAAGTTCACATCAAGCCAAGCACGGTCCAAATGCCCGGATGTGGCTCCGCCCATTTTACCGGGTATGCATCGGAGGTGACTTGTCTGTACTTGGGACAGCCAAATATCCCAGAATGCATTTTGCACCAGCAACAGGAAACAGTGGCAGAGGAGAAATCACACAACTGGAAGTTGAAACTTTCGAAATACTACTGTTGTTAAGCAGTGGCGGGCCGTGGATTTTATACCTGGGCCTTCAGTGCTGCCCTACTACGGGTGAATTCCCTCCTAATAACCTCATTATGAAGCATCAATCCAGCAAACCTGCAGCAGATCCACGCATTCCACCACACAAGAGCACGAGCCATTCAAATATTATTCATAAAAATGACACGATAGACAAATGAACAGTCGTAACGTTACTATGTAAAAAAACAAACGCAGTTTGTCACTTCCCGAAACTTAAAGAGTTTAATCCCAGTACATCGTTTCAGTTCCAGTAAGAAGTCCTTCTCCAATTATGGACACCAGTGACAGTCGAGCCTCCCCAGTTATATTTCGCCGGTCTGCTGCGGCAGGTTTGCAGCAGGGCTGGGATCCCACCTCCGCCGGCTCAGACCGCACGCCAGGCCGCGTTTGTGGAGCAGTTTCCCTGCGAACGTGTTAGTTGAGTTGTAAATCCACTTGAGTCTCTCCAAAAGTTTTCAAATGCTATGACGTCCTCAGGTTAGCGTAGCTCCAAACACCAACAGCTCAGTTAAAATGAAACGCATTCCCAGCCATAAAATATGCAACGCTTCTCCGACACCGTCAGCAAGAAATACCGTTCATACAAATCCTTTTCCTGCTGAGTCAGGCTGCTAGCTGTGGGGTTGACTGACCATTTCTTACGATGTCCAGCTTTTCCTGAAATGTCCTTCTTTCTTGAGAATGGGTTGTCAGTAACTCCGCAACTAAATCCGTTTCGCCTCCTCCTTCAGCCATTGAGTGTTAAAAAAACAAAGCTCGGTAAAAAAATAAATAATCTACACCAGGCAAAACCCTAAAGATGTCATAATTTCTTCCATATCTTTCAATTTGAAATCTTACTCCTCCAACTAAGCTCTGCTGGCAAGTTAAGTTTTGTTTCACGGTAGTCACGTACTCGCCCACTGACCAATCACAGCACACCTGCACCTCACTGCAGCGCTGCTCCTGAAAACTGAGCTGCCCGTTAATGCTGACGTAGTTGTAGGCCAGCTAGCAGGTGCTGACACGTCAAAGAATACGCCCAACATGTCAAACTAAAGATCTGATTGGTTGAACACTGTGACAATCAACAATATCGTCCCCATTCACTTAAACTGCACATGGATTCACTTGTGAGTCTGCAGGGCCTCGGGCTCTGTTCTACCTAGAGACACAGAGGTGAGATCTGATTGGATGAAAGCTCTACTTAAAACAAGCTGCACTGGAAGCAGAGCAACTGAGGAAGACAGGAGCTGTGCAATGAGAAAATAAGACAATGGGAAAAATATTTTTATAAATTATAATACATGTAGTGTATTTAAGAAAAAATATTAAATTATAAAATAGCTATAACTTTGTGAGTCTGTTTAGGCCAGCAGAGAAGGCCTTGCAGGCCCTGACGGCCCACCACTGCTGTTAAGTCACAGAAAGTAATTTTAGGATGTTTTGAGGCGATAAGTTAGTTGTTTAAGCATCAAATCTGTGGTCAGTTTGTCAAGATTCAGCCGATTTAAAAATCTGCTCCGACGATTTCGGCGATGTGAGGTGTTGCTAGCGGGACCAGCAGTAAACCAGCACCGGGGGCTCAGCGCTCATGGTACCGGCCTACAACAGCCTGATCTCGGCGAGTCTTTTTGAAACTTGCCGCTGGTATTGACTTCTCTGTCGCGTTTTCCTCGTCGGCAAAGAGTACAGCAATCTGGATCTGATCCACATACATATATATATACAATTATATATATATGTATACATATATAGAATTGTATATATATATATATATATATATATATATATATATATATATATATATATATGTATATATATATATATATATATATATATGTGTGTGTATATATATATATATATATATATATATATGTGTATATAATATAATACACTTATATAATAATATATAATTTTTTATTTGAAATGAAAACGAAAACAGCAGGGTTGTCATATTTAGTTTGATTGTAAAAATACAGTAAAAAATGGATTAAACTCATTAGCAAGACCAGCTGAGGTGGTGATGTCATCAAGTAAGCTGCTGTTCCAATTGTCCGTACTGCGTTCTCTGGACTTGTGAACTTGGGTATTGAGAAAGGCCCATTGTCTACCATGGACCTGCCGGGCACACAGTAGGTCTGGTCCCGATGGATGACCTGCTCCATAGCTTCCCTCAGCCTGGAGGCAACGACTTTGGACAGAAGCTTGTAATCCACACACAGTAGAGACACAGGACGCCAATTTCCGATGTCCGAAAGGTTTCCTTTTTTTGGCAGCAGTGTTATTACAGCTCTGCGGCAGGACATCGGCATGGAAGCAGAGGCCAGACTTTCATTAAGAACATCTAAAATATCATCCGCAAATATGTCCCAGAAAGCTTTGTAAAACTCTGCAGAGAGGCCGTCGATGCCGGGAGCACGCCGTCCCTGTATGCCCTGCAGGGCGGCCTTCAGCTCCTGCAGGCTTATGGGCCTGTTTAGCTGTTTGTTTGTCTCCTCAGAGACCTGAGGTAGTTCCCCATTGAACCCCTCCATCAGTGCTTCCTCCTCCCTGTACTCACTGGTATACAGGCAGGAGTAAAAGCTCACAGCTCGCTTTCTGATCTGGCTTGGTTCCACAACTGGCTGCCCTGTGTCTGCTAAAAGTGAGTGGATTACCCTCCTTTTACCTCACCTGACTCCTGTGTTCCACTACCCTGCTCTGGTCGGTCTACAGGTTTCTCACTGTCACCGTTTCCACCCTTTTTCTTTCCTTCTCCTCCATCCTCACCATCTCCCACCTTACCCAAAGCCTCTCCCTCACTGTCCTGGACACAATCACTCACACCGTGCACATCAGTCATACTCACCCCGTGTAGGTCAGGCACAGCAGCGGCCCGCGGAACCGCAATGGGCCGCTCAGATGCCACAATCGGCCGCTCAGATGCCGCAGCCGGGCCCGCAGCGGGAGGTGTCTCTGCCGCGGGGCAGCGGCGGACGGCCCCGCCACAGCACCGAGCGCCACACCCGGGCCAGGTGAAGTCGGGTCCCCCCGCCTCAGACAGGCCCTCACAGTATGCCCCTCCTCACCGTGTTGAAGAAAATCATATAACTGTGAATTCAACTGCCCTTCAATTGAACTAAAAACAAGTTACATAACGTGTTATTGTGCTCCGAAGTATCGTTTTTGGGAAATGATTCTCTCGGACAGATAAAGTGTGATTAATCTCTCAAGAGCACCAAAACAACCCCTTACATGGAATTGTTTCCTGTGAGCCCAGAACAAAAGAGGAACCTGCCCAAATTAGGAGTCCAGATGTGTCCTGTTTTGATTCAACAGACTGGTTTGATTGGTGGAACGTAGGAAAAGGAGGCGTGAATTTTGACTATAAGAATGATCTGTAAAAAGCAGTACATTGGGAGTCGTTTCAATATGCTGAACTTGTTGATGTTGGCTTGTTCTTATTAAAACACGACCCGCTGGTGGCAACTCCGGTTGACTCTCTGTCCTCGTCACTTTGCCACGACAACCGCAACCGAAACATTTCATTGCCGACGATGTTGCAAAAATCACGTAATCATAATCATCTATCTTAACGTGGAAGCGGAGGTTGAGCTCCTCATTCCGGTTGTTAAGTATCATACAGGTGTCTGCAACTGAGATTGACATCCAGACAAGATCTTCTTGATCGGTGACACCACCTTTCCGTGTCTGGAGAGTTCTCTGCTGAGAAACGCATCGGTGATGAAAGGAGGGACATTTGATAAGACCACTTTCGTGGACGGTTGCGTCAGCGGCAACACCTGGACTATTCTAACTCCTGGATTATTTACCATGAGGCCTGTCTCGACGACTCGGTTCACCTTCTCCACCTGGTCCAGGAAAATGACCACGGCGCTGTTCATCCGAGCGGCCGACTTTACGCTGCTGTGTCCGACCATCTCCCCCACAGCCAGCCCAATGCCCTCCACGCTGCACGGGAAGCCGGCGCTGATCTTAATGCCGTACCTTCGTGTGAGGTGGGACAATGTATCCATTTCCCATGGCGTTTTAGGACGCCGACCGGCGAGACACCGGCAGGAGAAAAGAAAAAAGCAAACAAACAACCCAAACTCCCCCAAAAACAATGAAACCTCACCTAAAGTGAAACACAACTAACAATCCACATTTAAGTAATACACATAACTAGGGAAAAGAAAAAAAGGTTGAAAAACCACACGCTTATGCCCAGCATGCACACAGACACACACACACAGAGAAAGAGAGACAGAGAGACAGCCACAGAGAGAGAGAGAGAGAGAGACAGAGAGACAGCCACAGAGAGAGAGAGAGAGAGAGAGAGAGAGAGAGAGACAGAGAGACAGCCACAGAGAGAGAGAGAGAGAGAGAGAGAGATACAGAGAGAGATTTTTTTTTGATTTTTCAAAAGCACTTTATTCACATTTTTCAATTTTTACAATTAAAGCGCTAATGCATTAAAATCACTGATTGCTCCGTTTAAACAACCCACCCATAACCCATCAAGTAAACACCTGCGCAAACACCAACTTATCTTTTACAATGGAACAAACAATATTTTCAAAACACCAACATCGTTTAAAAGCGTCTAAATCTCCAATGTGTGTGTAAAACCTGAACTCTAGCCAGAGTCTGGCCCTGATATTACATAGCCAGACTGCCCCGGCCTCCTGCCCCTCCCCGGTCTCCAATCTGGCCTTTCTACTCAAATAAATGGCCATTTTGGCTTCCCCCGAAAGATAGTTCAGTAGCTGCCACTTTTCCTTTTCTGCTTTCTTATAGGCAGCTCCCATGATAAAAACCCTTTCAGTAAAAACCATGTTAAAAAGACTAAAAACCGATGCTAAAAGAGAGAAGAAGCTCGCGAGCCTCTTGCACTCAGTAAAAACATGGTAGATAGTCTCCCGGAGACCGCAGAAGGGGCAACAGCTCAAAACAGTGGGATTAAGAACCGAAATAAAAGCGTTGGAGGCGACAGCACCATGTAAAATCCTCCACTGGAGGTCGGCAGTCCGTTTCTTCAGGGGAGGCTTGTATAAAATCCTCCACTGTGGGCCAGGCCCGCCTTGTCCCAGTCTGCCTGACCACACAGTGGGGCGCCGGTTGCAAAGTCCAGACCTGTTTGTGCTCTTGACACAATTAAAATACAGCGTCCTCTTGTCTGCCTTGTGTAATGTCAGAGTCTCCGGGCACGTCGTAGCGAGCAGGGGGCCGGTGAGTTCCCCTAGCCCCGGGCTCAGGGAGATATCAGGGAACGGGTCTGCAGGGTCCGGCTCAACTCCTCGGCCGTAGTCCATGAGGAGGCTCCTCTCCTTCCAGTTCAGCCTCTGCCTCCACAGCTCCAGGAGCCTCCTCGCCACCCGGACAGACCGCAGACCCAGTAGAGAGCCCAGGGCCGGGGCATCGCTCAGCGTCGGCCCCGCTGCATCCACCAGCTGCTGCAGGCACAGGGCTCGTGACCTCAGAAGCGCCCCTGTCAGGCCAGGGGTGACGCTGCTGCTGATGTCCAGCTTGGCCCTGTGAATCAAAGGTTCTCTCAGCAACCAGTAAAGAGAGTTAGACTGTGGGCACCTCTTCCGAGTAAAAAGGGCCCAAGACTTAAAAACACCCTGATAAAACGGAGGCAACCCACTTAACTTTAAAATACTAGAATCAATTAAAAACAGAGCAGCATCCAGCCCCAGGTTATTTGCACGCCTGAGGATGCAGCTGGCCACATCTCGCCACACTAAACCTTCCGGACTTGTGAGGTATTTCTGTAAAAACTGGAGTCTAAACGTGGCCGTCCGGCTGGCTAGGTGGACGAGGCCCTGTCCCCCCTCCTCTCTGGCTAAAAACAGCACCCCCTGTTGGACCCAGTGTAGACCCTCCCAAAGAAAATCCACCATTTTCCTCTGTATGTCGACTAAAAAACCTGAGGGAGGGTCTAGGCAGGTTAGTCGGTGCCACAGTTGGGATGCTATGAGATTGTTTAACACCAGTACCCTACCTTTAAAAGACATCTGAGGGAGCAGCCACTTCCACCTGGAAAGTTTCCCCTCAATCTTCTCTGTGACGCCCTCCCAGTTCTTCTGGACGATGTTCTCTTGCCCAAGATGTATCCCCAGGTATTTAAAACCATCCTTCCTCCACACAAGGCTCTGGGGGAGAACTGGGAGGCCGCCACGCCATTCACCGACAGCGAGGGCCTCGCTTTTCCTCCAGTTCACCCTCGCTGCCGATGTCCTGCTAAAAACCCCCACAATGTTCTTTAAACGGTCTGCATCCCTCTGGTCCTTAATAAAAACAACAACATCATCATCTGCTTTTGAGTCCTGCTCCCTGTGGGCCCCAGACCCCCCTAACACCCCCTGTGGGTCAGGCACGGCCACCGCGTCCCCAGCCGGAGACGCAGCACCCGAAGGCGCGGCCGCCGCCGCTTCCCCAGCCGGAGACGCGGCACCCGAAGGCGCCGGGCCCCACCCGGGCCAGGCAGAGCCGGGTCCCCGCGCCTCGGACAGGCCCTCACGGTGTGTCCCTCCTCACCGCATCCGAAACACTTCATCGCCGACGAGGTCGCAAAAATCACGTATTCATAATCATCTACCTTAACATGGAAGCGAAGGTTGAGCTCCTCATTCCGGTTGTTAAGGATCATAAACAGGTGTCTGCGGTGGGACACCACGTGCTTCAGCAACTGAGACTTACACCCAGACAAGATCTTTTTCATCGGGGATACGATCTTCCCGTGTCTGGACAGCTCTCTGCTGAGGAACTCGTCGGTGATGAAGGGAGGGACATTGGAAAGGACAACCTTAGTTGCCGGCTGCGCCAGGGGCAACACCTGAACAAACAATCCGTTCACCGTGAGGCCTGCCTCCACGACACTGTTCACCTTTTCCACCTGGTCCAGGAAGAGGACCACGGCGCCGTTCATCCGAGCGGCCGACTTGATGCTGCTGTGCCCGACCCTCTCCCCCACAGCCAGCCCCACGTCCTCCACACTGCACGAGGAGCCGACGGCGATCTTGATGCCGTGCTTCCTCGTGAGGTGGGACAGCGCGTCTCCATTCACCATGGCGTCTAGAGACGCCGACCGGCGAAACACCGGCAGGAGGAAAAAAATAAAAAAACTCCCCCAACAAAAACACAAAGAACAAAACTAAACTAAAGTGAACACCAACCACTAAACCACATTAAATTAATCATACATAACTAAGGGGGAAAAAAAATTCTCGAAAACACCCTCTCACTCAGCGACTCACTCACACACGCTCACTCCCGACAGAGAGAGAGAGAGAGAGAGAGAGAGAGAGAGAGAGAGAGAGAGAGACAGAGACACAGAGAGAGAGAGAAAGAGAGCCACACAGAGAGAGAGAGAGAGAGAGAGAGAGAGAGAGGGAGAGAGAGAGAGAGAGAGAGCGAGAGAGAGAGGGGTGAAAAACGCATCCATGGTGGGAGCAAATGAGCAGAGAGAGAGAACGCAAGCGCAGTGGCTGCAGGGAGGGAGAGGGGGGGTACAGAGTGACGGATAATGGGATTGAGAAGGCGAGAAGGAGGAGTAGAGAGATACAGACAGACAGACAGAGAGAGAGAAAGAGAGACAGAGTTGGGGTACACCTGACCTTAAGAAGGGAGGGTAGCTCCTCTGCTAGCCACATACCCACACTTACACACACACACACGTACACTGTGCTAACAGGCAGAGGCAGTGAGCCAGCCAGCAGAGAGCGTGTCGACCAGCAGCCATGACAGACACCGGTGAGTAGCTACATATCTAACATCCCCTAGTGTGTGTGTGTGTGTCCATGTTTTCATATGAGTGATAATGTGTTGTAGCAGCTGTGGTTATGTGATTTTTGGTATCAGATAGATAGACCGATATACTGAGAGATAGACAGGCAGACAGGCAGATAGATAGACAGATAGATAGACAGATAGATAGATAGATAGATAGATAGACAGATTGATATATCTATAATGATGTATTTTCTGATGATGATAAATATAATTGTAGCAACAGTGAAGTGACCTGTCCAACCATACGGATGAAAGGGTGCTTGAGGTTGGAGTTATGTTGATATTTATATATTGCTGTATTCATACAACAATTACTCAAATTCAGTCTCTCTTTCCAGTGCGGTGAAGGTCAGCTGCAATATCTTTATGTGTAGGGCAAAATAAAAATAAAAAACGATTTAAAGATGACTGTGGAAGACATAAAAAGACACTTAAAAGTTGATATTGCACTACTATAGTAAAACAGGCAAAGAACATCACATTGACCGATATGAACACTTTCCCACTCTAATTGTGAGTGAAATAAGACAACCTTGTGGAAATTCTTCATTCACTGATTGTCTTTTTTTTATTCTCACTAATTTCTCACATTTAAAAAACCTTAAAGGCTCAGGTACTGTAACCAGTATTCAAAACAAGAAGTCAGAGAACACTGTTCAATGTTGTGATGGTCAACACACAGCTCAGCATATTGCTAAAATTTCAAACAGATTTGTCTCCAGAACATATCAGAGACCAGATTAAACACGCCCAAATATAGGTATCTCATAATTCATCTTAATGAGGCTAAGGGCTTTTAAATCCATGTTATCCACAGTTTTATGTTTTGTTCTGTTTGCAAAAAGAAGTCAGGTTCCAAAAACCCAAGATGGCCACAAACCACGACCACAAACCACGACCACCTTATATTTACAGTCTCTGGTGCAGCCAGTTCAGTGGGTGCAAAAAGATGGCCTGCTTCTGGCATTTCATCCAATCGCATTTAGACAAGGAAATGTCTTTGCATTGCTAGCAGCTAAACAGCTAATTAAGCAGCTATCCAAAATGCAATGTTGTGAGTCATTTATTTTCACTTTCACCATTGTTATGTCAGATGTTATGTAGCAATCTTCCAGCAGTGTCAATGGAGGTGTCACTCAGCACACAGCTTGAGTCGTAGATTCTGTTCATGTGAATTCTGAAATTCTCTCAGAGGATGACCTTTACAATCTTTTGAAGAATTCTGTTTCTCTAAAAGGACTTGAAGTCACACCACCCCAATTAAATCATCCATTTGTATCTCTTAGTTTAGTATTCAAATACAAACATAGTCTGAGCACCACTCAACATAACAAGCATAATAGCAAGTGATGGGACTTATTTCTGCACTGTTGTATGAATAGGTTGTGCAGGGTTCCCTGATATTGCATCTACCGCTAACATACTTATATCAATATGTATGTTTATGTAAGTACATGCATGTATGTTTGTATATGTGGAAACATATGGTGCAGTGGAGGCATCTGTAATAAGCACCCTGGGGACTCTGATTAGTAAAATGCTGGCCTGCTGTCTTCACAAACACACACACGGTCACAGACACACAAACACACAAACACACACACACGGTCACAGACACACACAAACACAAACACACACACACACACACGGTCACAGACACACACAGACACACACACACACACACCCACACACACACATGCGGTCACAGACACACACAGACACACACACACACGGTGACAGACACACACAAACACACACACACACGGTCACAGACACACACAGACACACACACATGCGGTCACAGACACACACAGACACACACACAGAAGGGCCCGGGGTTAGATCCTGACGTATAGCAGGCTGCGTATCTCCACTCAGGCTATTTCCATTCGACTTACAAGGGATTAGTTTAGGTGATTACCATCTGCAGGTCTCTCCACTCTCTGTTTGTGTGTATGTTTGCTTGTAGTGTATGTTATGCCTTGTACTGTATGTGCATTTGTTGAAATAACTCAAGGTTTGTGCATGAGCTTTATTCCATGTCAGCAGTGGAAGAGATATCGTAGCTGTCTCAGATAAAATGGCCTTAATTCAGCCCCCACCATACAAGAATATCAACATTGGATAATTCCACAAAACCCCAGATTACGTTCTTTGAAAACATTATTCCCACTTTCTATTACTGCCCATGGAAACTAGGGGGTGGTTAAGGTTAGGGAAAGATCATGGTTATGGCATATTGCAAATGGATGATGGTTACAGTGAGGTTAAGGTAACAACCTAAACACTTGGCTATAGATGACTTTGGATATTGTTAATGAAAAGGCAAATGTTAACTGCAGGTGCTTCACAGAGACAAACACCGGATGAGAGTGTGCTTCATGCCCATCCACCCCACGGCCTCCACACCCTTATCTTCTGCCTGATCTCACAATGTGAAATGTCCACAACCTCTTAATTAACCTTTTACAGAAGAGTTTGTGTCCCATGTGACACCAAAAGTCAACGAAGACTTACTGAAGTTATTTTAACCCAAGCCGTAATCTTTCCTCTCCTAAACCTAGCGAGGTGGTTTTGTTCAGAAACCTCAATAGTTTCCGTGGTGGCGGCACGTAATACTGTTGAGAGGTTAGGCTCATTTCATATAGTTCAGTGAGATCACGTTGCTTGCTTTCTGCCTAGTGACATTATTAAGTGCACACTACTTCCTGTGTTGATGCTGAATGTTGTGATATACGTTGTACGTGGGGCAAAGCATTGATCAATGTGAATGTAATTCCTGGATACTAGGATGGTTTATTTTTAATTATATTTAACTGAGTACAATCAGCGACAATATTAAAGGTCTGTAACTCATCTAGAGGCAACTAGTGGGGCTAAAAATGTAGCATTTGTCTTAATAATAACAATAATACATTTTATTTATACGCTTTAAAAGGCACTCAAAGACACTTCACATGGTAAAAACAGAAACAATAAAAGCATTTATAATACGAACAAAATAGATGACATCATAACAGTCAGGAACAACATACATAACTCACTTTACAGGTCAAAAGCAGATTTAAATAGATGAGTTTTAAGTGCAGTTTTGAAAGTGGCGAGTGACGGAGAATGTCTGAGGTGTTGAAAGAGATGACAGTGGAAAGAGCATCGGGTCAAAAGAATCTAAAGGCTTTGGTCACTTTAGTGCAGAGGAGGCTGGTCCATAGAGGCAGGTGAGGTTGCCCCTCCTCTAGTTTTGAGAAGCAAGACAAAGATCAAGTTACAAAAAAAGAGTGAAATAAACCATTACCAATTCTCAGTTTGATTTATAAAATATTTTCTCTGTTCTCGGGAAGCTAATCTATTATTGAAATTGTTATTAATATGTTCCAACAGCAACACCTGCAGGAAAGGCAAAATATCAGTGGGGGGGGGGGGGGGGGGCAGAGGATGCTCCAGCTGTCCTCCATAGGGTGGACCTCTTCTAGCAATTTCATATAATCCTTCTTTTTCATGCTAATCTGTGATTGGTCAAGACTCATAAAATTACTCTCCAAGGAAGATCGTGGCTTTGCGTTGGTCCAATGATGATTTCCAAATGTCTTCTTCAATGTTCTACGATTGTATGAACGTGACAAACAGACAGGAAAGCAAAAACCCAGAAATCAAACGATAATAACTGGTGATGTATGACTGGTAATGTATGATGTAGAATGGATGTATTCCAGATTTCGGTGGTCGGTCCATACAGTGAACGGATGGACTGACCCTTCCAACCAATGTCTCCATTCCTCCAGAGCCAGCTTGACGGCCAGTAACTCCCGGTTGCCCACATCATAGTTCCGCTCGGCCGGGGAAAGGCGGAGAGAGAAAAAAGCACACGGGCGGAGCTTAGAGTCAGTGGTTGTGCGCTGAGACAATACTGCTCCTATGTATGGTGTCGGAGGCGTCCACCTCGACCACGGACTGGCGGCTCTCATCTGGCTGCACTAGGATGGGGGCTGAGGTGAATCGTTCCTTGAGGATGTTAAACGCTCGGTTGGCCTCGGGGGACCAGGAAAAATCCACCTTAGAGGAGGTGAGTCTGGTTAGGGGTGACGCCGTCTGACTGTAGTTCCGAATGAACCGGCGGTAGAAGTTTGCAAACCCAAGGAACTGTTGGAGCTTCTTCCGGTTAGAGGGGACCGGCCACTCTGTGACCGCCTTAACCTTCTCCGGGTCCTTGCGAATCTGACCCTCCTCAATGATGAAACCAAGAAACTGTACGGAGGTGACATGGAATTCACACTTCTCGGCCTTGATGAAGAGTTGGTTCTCCAGTAAGCGCTGAAGGACCTGACGGACATGGTGGCAATGTTCTTGTAGGTTCGAGGAGTAAATCAGAATGTCGTCGATGTAGACAAACACAAACCGGTTGAGAAAATCCCTGAGCACGTCATTCACCAAAGCCTGGAAAACGGCTGGTGCATTTGTAAGTCCGAATGACATGACCAGGTACTCAAAATGTCCCAGGGGAGTGTTGAAAGCGGTCTTCCACTCGTCCCCCTCCCGCATCCGAACCAAGTGGTAGGCATTGCGGAGGTCTAGCTTGGTGAAAATCGTGGCTCCGGGTAGGGACTCAAAAGCAGAGTCGAGTAGAGGTAGCGGATACTTGTTCCGGGTGGTGATCTGGTTTAACCCTCAGTAGTCGATGCAAGGATGGAGACTCTTGTCCTTCTTGGCCACGAAGAAAAACCCCGCTCCCACCGGGGAGGATGATGGGCGGATAATTCCAGCAGTGATGGAGTCTGTGATATAGGTCTCCATTGCCTCGCGTTCCGGTCGGGAAAGGTTGTATAGTCGGCTGGAGGGCAGGGTGGCGCCGGGGAATAGTTCAATGGCACAATCGTAGGGTCGGTGGGGTGGCAGGGAAAGGGCTCGTTCCTTGTTGAATGCCTCGCCGAGATCTGCATACTCCAAGGGGACCGAAGTGAGATCAGTTCCAGTTGTAGGGGTGTGGAGAGAAGAGGTCTGCCGGGGAATGGCGGACTTGAGGCACCTCGAAAGACATCTAGGGCTGCGCCCGATGATTCTATTTCCTGCCCAGTCTATCTGTGGGTTGTAGTCCTGGAGCCAAGGATGGCCCAGAACCAGAGGTGTCAGGGGCGGAGAGAAGATGTAAAAACAGATCTCGTGTTGATGGTTTCCTGATACAAGCAGGGTAACAGGGCAAGTCCGGTGCGTGACATTAGTCAAACGACTTCCATCCAGGGTGGTCGCCTGAAGAGGGCATTCCAACTCCTTCAAGGGAATCCCATGAGCGAAGGCCAAGGAGGAGTCCAAGAAACTCTGTTCTGCTCCAGAGTCAATGAGGGCCAAGACTGGTAGAGCACCGGATGGCAGGCATAACTTAGCTGGTAGTGTGAGACGGGACTTGGAACGGAGAAGTCGGGTGGAGTCGCTCGCCAGTATTCCCACTCTTACTGGCGAGCCCTCTCTTTTGGTCGCACCGGACAGACAGGGATACGGTGACCCGGCTCGCCGCAGTAGAGGCAGGCTCCTGAACGGATTCGTCGCTCCCTCTCTCCCTGAGACAGATGGAACCGTCCCAACTGCATGGGTTCATCCCGATCCTCGGGAGAAGGTGCCGGAGCAGGCGAGTGCTGGTGGCCTGGGTTGCGGTGGCGAGGGGGAGCTGGGACCCAGTGACCGGAAGTGGTTACTGGCTGACAAACCGGAGCCGGGAACCTGTTGTTACGTGCTCTCCGACGTTCCTGCATCCGAGTATCCAGTCGGATGGTGAGAGTGATCAGGTCTTCCAGCGTCTTCGCCTCCTCCAGAACCGCAAGCCTGTCTTAATTCCTCCGACAGGCTGCTGAGAAAAACCCCCTGTAGCGCCCTCTCCTCCCAACCGGACTCTGCGGCCAGGATGCGAAAGTCGATGGAATGTTCAGCGGCACTAGCAGAGCCCTGACGGAGGCGGAGGAGGTTCTGAACAGCGTCCTGAGCGTATGTAGGGTGGTCGAAAGCTCTCCGAAAGGCCTCCAGGTACTGTCCAAAAGAAACCGTATCCAACGGGTTCTGGGTGAACCAGGCCTGGGCCCAGTCGAGAGCACGGCCATGTAACAACCCGGTCAGATAGGCAATCCTCGAGCTGTCCGATGCAAACGTGCGGGGCCGTTGGTTAAACACAAACGTCGTCTGGAGCAGGAAACCTCTACATGCCCTCATGTCTCTGTGGAAAGGTTCAGGAGATGGACCAGATGACTCACCGACCAGTTGCACGTCCCCCGCCGTTGAATCCAAGGGGGGAGGGACGGGGCTGTGTGAGTCCCTGCACCATGCTGCCGATCTCAGCCACCTGAGATCCGATGGCTTGCTGGGATCCCCGCATATCATGGAGCAGATGGTGTTGCTGTCCCAGAAGAACTCCTTGGTTTGTGATCGCCACCTGCAGGGGATCTGCAGGTGGAGATCCTGCTGCGGCTGCTGGGTCCATTGTTATGGTCAGTCCGTTCTGTTATGATGTGGGGTGTTTCACGGACCCAAATGCAGACTCAGACAGCGAAGTTCTATTTCAAAACCAAGGTTCGTTTATTTCTCTCAGTCAAGGGAAAAAACAGGAAATGGACAAAGTCAATAGGAGGCGTCTCCATGCCTCCGCCCGGTTCCAAGCCGGAAAGTGGCTAATCCTGCGGAGCGGCAGACGAAGCCGACAGGAAAACTGTCAAACGTCAATACGGAGGCGCGTCCTCGCGCTCCGCTCGGATCTTAGCCGGGAAGTGGCCGGTCCTCGTCCGCGGCTGGCAGGCAGGCTGGATCGTCTGTGTGACACCCGAGGCTCGACACAGGAACGCCAAGACTAAACAGTTGATCTCCGAGGAACGAACTGGAATGCTTCCTCGTACAGGTGAAAACCTGAGGCTCGACACTGTACGGCAGGCAGGTTGAAAAAACGAGAGGCAATGTTAGTAGCGGATCATCAGAGAGTGAACAAATGGACTACTCACGGGTCAGAATACCAGGTAGGTAAACGGACGGACTGACAACTGGGATGAGAGTGACAGGAGTATTTATGTCAGCTGGAGGCGATCACTGGAGATGAGGCACAGCTGTGCCTACGGAGAGAGGCGCGGCAGTGGGCGGGACTCTTAGGAGGACACTACTGAGGGAAATACAGCAGAGTTAGTCTTAAATCATCACAGAAACAGTCATAAAACATCTGAATGACCCTCCGTGGCGATTAGTGATCGGCTCCATTTGACTTCTGTCCCCTCCCATTATCGATCCTTTGGCGAAACATCTTCTCTCCTCGCAAAACATCTTGACTCCACCTCTGGTCAGCTTGTCCTCCCCACTGACCACATCCTCCATTTGCTGCATGTCTCATTCAGAATCCTGGTCTGACCCTCAAACTATTCTTACAGTGTTTTAATACCTTTAGTGACTATACTTTTATGATTTAATACATTAAATTAGTTAATATACTGTAACACATAATATCTTCTACAAGTAAGAATATTGTAAACATATTGTGACTAACATATTATTATTGTGACACTTCTACTCATCAATAGGGGGGTTATTTAATCGTACTTATAATGTGTTTAATACTGAAATTCTCCACACAAGCTAGGACCACTGATTCACCAAACCTGCTTGCTTGCAGTCTGTGTTCCACCACAGCCCCCAACGCTGGTCTCATGATTCATTTTGTTTCTAAAGATAGATTTGATTTTGTAGCGAGTAACGAAGGTTTCAGGGGAAATGTATCGGAGTCAAAGTATCAGTTTTCTTTGCAAAATGTAGTGAAGTAAAAGTAAAAGTCAACAGAAATATAAGTCGTAAAGTACAGATACCCAAAAAAAACTACTTAAGTACAGTAACGAAATATTTCTACTTCGTTACTATACACCACTGCTGTCTGTAAACTCATATTTCATATTCATGGACTACTTTATTGTCTTTATACAAGACCTGTGAAGAAGAAAGTTAATTATTAAATTCATTATAAAGAAACAAAGGTTGAATATCCTGTTGGCTGCAAAATATTATCTCAAAGGAAGATTTTGAAGTTTCTAAAGCATCTACAAGCAAACTGACTTTTGTATAATCCTAGAAATGTAAATTATATTTTTATCAGTGAACTATTTGTGACAGTCATGTGATCACGCTGCACGTGATACAAAAATTCAGAGGTGCACGACCAAGCACCACAACCACTAGAAAATAGCGTAATCACAGCCGGCGCTATCTTCACCACGCCGAGTATAAACTAAGCTTAAGCCCCCCCAACCACCCCATAACATATACTGCAAAGCAGCACTGAGCCAATACATGAAATGGAGATGCAAAATCAGAGCAACAACTAAATCAAATAACATGAGGTCGTGGGTTGGTTTTCGTCCTGTGCTCCCCAATTTGTTGGAGTCACCAGCCTGCTGTGCATCATTTCATAGCTTTACCTGTCTATGGTAAGCTATGATACGCCTACTTTAAAATGGTTTGAGTGGATCCACTTGTTCTGCTCCTGCGTCAGAGCTTTCCTCACACATGGTGTTTCGTCACTCTTCAGTGTTATATATTGGATCCATAGAGATATTGGAGTTTCAGTGTGGAATACTGTCTTGAACAGGATTTAGGCAGCCCAGCACAAACAGAAACATGTTGCAGTCATTTAATGAAGCATGATATTGTGTTGTTGGTGACAGATGGCATACCCAGAGGCTTTGTATGGCCTATTATAGTCTGTTAAAAATGTCTTAATTAGCCCTGATAAAGATCCTGATCAACATCATGTAGAACTGTACATTTTAGCTCAACACACAGTGACAAAAGACGAACACATATCCAACATGAAACACTCCGTAGTCATCAGTGTTTTTGAATGAAAGATTCTGGCATTCCAGACGGCAACACCACGAGTTAGAATGAAAAAAGTCATCAGCTGGTCGCAGTACTGGACAATAATGGATCCCACCGGAGTAATGTGTGGAAGCATCCAACATGGATGTTGGGTTAGGCCAAGAAGAGATAGGCGGTCACCGCAGGTGAATAGGGTACCAAAAACAACCAATAGATACCGCCATGAACATCCCCAGTTAACTTACATTAAGGCAATTGTTTTTTGTTTTGCACATTTTCTGAAAATGTATGTTTAAATATGAAAATGATGCATTATGTTATGTTAACTTTTGGTGGATGTAGGAGAAATCTAGAGACGCAAACAGACAAACAGACAATATTCCAAACAACTAAACGTGTATTGTGCTTTCTTTCCGCTAGTCTGTTAGAAGACTTGTTGTGGAAGCAAAACTGTCCAAAATTGATTAGTGAAAGAAAAACGCAGCACTTACCTGCTGTCTCCCCTTATACATGTATTAATGTAAAGCAAAAATGTTTATGTAAGGATAAGGAAGGCTTTTAAATCTGGTGTTTTCTTAACTTTTTTGTTAATGTTCTTGTTATTGGTGGTGATGGTGTATATGGGTGTGTATGTGTGTGTGTGTTGCAGACTCTCTAAGCGAGGCCCTAAGCGCTATCAGTGTGAGTACAGGGCTGATTGAAGAGGAGCTCAAGCCTCATTTGGACACAATGCTGGCTGCTCTTCTGGAAAAGAGTAAGTCATGTGACGCACCTGTACACACACACACACACCTTCCACACAGCTATCGATGAGTTCTCTGGGAATGTCCTGGTGCTAACCCGTGCCCTATGATTGCAGGTTGTACACTCACCAGATACATTCTTGTTTCTTTGGTTCTACTATTTGTTCCATCCTGCCTGCACATTAGATCCGTAGCCCTGCTTGCTGACTTGTGTAGCCCATGTGGTTGGAAGGGTACACATCCCACATTACACGAATGCGCCAACCTATGTGCAAAAATGTACATTATGCAATTCATTCAATAATATACAATACATTTCGATTCATTAAGAGAAAAAGCAGCCTAGGACAACAAAGCAACAGAAAAATGATTCACCACTACAATGTTTTAAAAAAACGCTTTGTGCTAAGAAACAATAAAAATCCCAACACATTGGACAGGAAATGATATGTTGAGTGCGCCCCCTCACATGGCTGGCCACAGCAGGAATAGACAGCATTGTGCTTCCACACAGATCCCGGGAGAATCCCAGGATCACAGAAAAAATCCACCTTGTCAGGTTTCAATTAGTGGTTCAGACCAATCGGCGTCCTGTGATTGGTCTGCCAGTGGCCGTGGTTGAGGTGTGTGACGCGACGGGAGTCTCCAACAGACGAGTTTATGGTTGGAGTGGAAGTTGGTGCAGGTAGACCTGCCTGAAGCTTGCTGCCAGCTGCCCAAAACCCATGGTCCTAGCTCTTCTTCAGTTGACTTGTAGATATACTGTTTACTCCTAGTTTTTCTTAGTTTAGTTTAATTTAGTTTTGTTTTCCACAACCTCACCACAACCAGCCCAAACTGCTTTTTAAACTACTGAACTTGCACCGGGTGTAGATTACTTCGGCCTAGAGAGTGGCGAAGACATGACCCGCCCTACTCTGCCTCTGATTGGCCTCCCCTGACCAGTCTCACTCCTCATGCCCAGAGGGTGGCTCTTGACATTGTTATCCTAGGCAAAAACAATCTGGCACACTTTGTCTGTTAGGCTGTCACATATACTGAGAGAAAGTAAAAGTCTGATCGTGGCAGTAGAGGAAATGTCAGGAGGCCGCCACAAAACATCTGTTCTGGTGTATTTGTAATGCAACCACTGGGTCACAGTCTGAGTCACAGTCACATCTGGACTTTACTGTGTAAACTAAAACACATTTATTTAATTTCTAGTGTGCTGGGATTCGATATCCTGTCATTGTTTTCTTTCAGAACAAATGAACTTGTGTGTCCACAGAGAAGGATGCTGCTGTTGAGATTGCCAGAAGTGGGATTCTACCCACACTGGCTCAAGCCTTAAGGAGCCAAAGCTGCCTGAGCTGCCAGGTGGCTCTGGTGGTGGCAGAGATGGCCAGAGAAGGTGGGATACTGTCACTGTTTTGATGCTAAAAGGTGAATGGACTTGCATTTGTGTAGCCCCTTTACAGGCGCTGTAGACCACATGTCGACATTCACCCATTCACACACACATTCACACTGTTGGCAGAGACTGCCATACATAATGCTCATACACTCACACACCCATGGCACAGCCTCCAAGATTTAAAAACAGGCAACATGTGGACTGGAGGAGCCTGGTTTCAAACTGCTAATCTTCTCTCTCGCTGTACTTCCTGAGCAACAGTTGTTATGTTCTTGTGCAATATCAAATGTGCAATGTCTTAGCTACACGTGTGTTATCACCACAGCTCTTTAATGCCCCAATATTGACAAAAGGTCCATTTAGCTTCTGCTCTAGAACTTTCAGAATAAGAATCTGGTTTATTACCAAGTAGGTTTTCACATGAAAGGAATTTGTTTTAGTGTTTTAGTGCATGGACAAGTGTGGGTCCTGAGCATTGGGGAGTGGTTCAAAGAGTTTGAGTTGTCTGGTGGACAGGTAGCGAAATGACAATGAAGAGGCCCGGGGAAGTGGGAAGGTGGCTGAAAGGAGGCACAGAGAGGCAGAGCGGGAACAATAAACACAACTGAGGAAGACACTGGGACTTCTCTTCCATGCTGCATACATCTCGTACACAAAGCTGGGTGCTGTTTCATGAATGACTTCACAAATGACATGCTTATGTGAGTAATTATAGTGAAAAACATTGTTTCTTCTTTGCCCCTTGACAAACTTTTCTACAAGATTCATGGTGCTGTGGTAAACTGGGAAGAAGCAGCACTCAGGCTGAATAACAGAGCAATGTTGAACGAATGTCTGCAAAATGATGAGCAGTACAATACAATATATGTTAGGGGTGTAACGATACGCGTATTCGTATTGAACCGTTCGGTACGAGGCTCACGGTTCGGTACACATGACGAACCGAATACGTAAAAAAAAAAAAAATTTTAAAAACCTTTATTTAACCAGGTAGTCCCATTGAGATTAAAAATCTCTTTTGCAAGATGTAAGTAACAATACAAGATGTAAGCAAGATGTAAGTAACAATACTACATAACATTAAGGAGCAGTTTTTGTTTTTTATGCTTATGTGTTGCTAAGAAGACACCCCAGAAGATGGGTCACTCAGGTATAGTTCCATCATTGTTCACAGTCAAAGAATAACTTTATGATGTTAGTTGTAATGAATAAATATATTTTAAAATAAAGTACATTTCTCTGGCATTTATAGTTTTCTACTGTACCGAAACGTACCGAACCGTGGCTCCACTGTATCGTACCCAACCCAACTGTGAGTTTTGTGAACCGTTACACCCCTAATATAAAGGTATAAAATGTTACATGTATCAGTCCATAAACGCAGCATTCAAAGTTGGCTCCTCATCCACGGCTCAAGAGTACAAGCGAGGGGGGAGAGAGAGAGCACCGATGGTCGAGTGAGCTATAGAGTGAGTGGAGAGAGGGAGCGGTGTCTTACAGCATGATGTTCATTTAGTAAATTAGAGTCCCATTTAGAGTCAAACAGACCATAAAGCAGGGGATGCTTTAGGGCGGGGCTACACAGTGATTGGCAGGTCTCTACTACGCCGTCGTCCGGTCTGGGAGTTGTCCATGTTTTCGTCTTAAAACTTTAAGCCTTTCACGTGTGTTTTTACTTCATGAAAGGTAGTTGTAACATTTTGGTGGCCTTAAAATGTCTTATTCAGCGTTGAGTTGTACTTAGCTCCATCCTCTCGTGTCCCTTCTGGTTGAAAACAAACAAGATGGCGATGGCCAAAATGCTGATTTTGAGTCTTCAAAATATCAGTCCACAAACCAACGGGTGACATCACCTGACGACGTCCACTTCTTCTATACGGTCTATGTTGAGAACAAAGCATTGAATCAGAGAAATAAACAGTTATTTTACAGCCACACCTCTGCAACCTGAATGAATGCAGAGTGTGTGGCTCTGTAAACACACAGCAGAGGAGCGAGAGAGGCTGTGGGCGATGTAACAACCCGTTCTCATCCATACGGCCGCTTTGTGTCTGACGGAGCTAAAGTGGGAGTCGTGCCCATGGATGCAATGTTGTGCCGACTAACGTGACAAAGCGGCGCTATTTGACGACCTCAACAGGCTGCACAGCCTGCTGCTGTTATTGGCTGTTTGCTGACATCCAGAAACTTCAATAATCCACAGCAAATTAGGAAGGGAAGAGAAAATCCAGCCAGAGGACAGATGTAGATACAGAGACCACCACACACTGACGTTGGTCAGAGGTGATGAGTGAGTCTACGCATTGTTTTTTACAACTCGGATTCAAGGGACTTTCTTTGAGGGGCATTTCAAGAGGTTAAACCCTCCTTGTGTGTGTTGCAGCTGCAGTCAGGGAGCCATGCATCGAGGCGGGCCTGGTGAAGGTGCTGGTTCCCCATCTGAGCAGCAATAACCAGGAGATGTTGCTGAACACCGGCAGGGCCATCGGGCGCATCTGCTTCGACAGCTGTGAGTTGGTCTGACATCGCTGACGGAGTCAGCAGGGTTGCCTGAGGATGAACAGGGTGCATATGAGGCAGAGACAGCCTTCTTCTGAAGGCTACAGAGACTTGCTTATGATTATCAAATGTTAAACTATGTGTGGTTAAGACTCATTCGAATTGAATGATTTGTATTCAGAAATCAGCCCAGTCGCCAGACAAAATGTTGACATTTTACGTTTGTGCAAACCATGGATACACTGCGTGACGACATTTTTGTATTCGGTGAGAGCAAGCGACAACTGAGCAAACGTTATCGCAGAATTGTGCAACACCAACTGTTTGCGGGCGACTGGGTCACACTTCTCATCTCCACGTCAGTTACCTAATTATAATTTCAGCAAAACCATGACACCATGAAATAGTGACCTTAAAATTAAAATGAAGATAAAAACAAACAACCTGTCCGTATGTGTGACTTTAACCACTCTCTCTCTCTTTCACCTCCCACCCAGCATACCAACAGGACCAGTTAGTCCAGAGCGGTGTGATCCCCAGACTGGTGTCCATTATCAGGGAGTATCCAGAGAACGAGCCCCTGGTCAATGTCTGCCTGCTGGCCCTCTGTAACCTGGCTGACATGGGTGATTATATTTGTATTTATCTTAGTAATTCATTATTTATTCGCTGTAATTTGAACTGCACCGTCTCAGTATTTAGACACATCCCTCACAGCTATAGGGTCATCTCTGGGTTGTGTTTACATGTTCTCCTTGTACTCGCCAGACATTTGAAACTAAACTTTAATGCCAACTTTTGGTAAATTTAGGAGAAATCGACAGATGGACGTAGACAAAGTAGTAAAATAAACACCTAAATGTGTATTCTGGATGATTTCTTTCCGCAGGTCTGAAAGAAAACGAGTTATGGAAGCAAAATAACCCAACATCTCAAAATTGATTGTGCATAAAAAACAATGTTTTTTTCCTGTGGTGTCTCTTGTTAACAAAACCTTTATGAAGCAGAGAGCGGGAAATTCATCATTTCAAAAAGCTCAGTCACTTCCACAGCGTCCGTAGTTACACAACCCTATGTTTGCAGACTCTTCGAGGGAGGCCCTGACTGAGCTGGATGTGGCAGGTATACTGACCTTTCAGCTGAAACGGGCGCCGGATGCAGAACGCCGACACATCATCCTTGAGATATTGGGCTCACTGGGCGCGAGCGGTAAGACAGAAAGGAGGCTACAGTAAGAAAAGGGAAGACTTAGATTGAACAAGTATGACTTGATATTTACCTTAGACCTATTGTCAAACCAGGGCCTTTGTTTCGGCAAAAGCCAAGATATGGCAAAGTGACGGGTGACAATTTAAAATATAAAAATAGAATGAGATATAATGCAGTAAGGGTCTTGGGCATTCTATAATGCTTTGGAATATTTATTCTCCTATAGATGAACTTTGCTGAGTCAGCACACATGTGTCACCGATTCACCTCGATGACGAATTAATTTATTTTTATTCAATCAGTCGTACTTTATTGGAAGATAATGTTCGCTGATAATAATGACGCAATACATTGTGTTGGACCACCAGATACGCTGAAGCTGCAGTTTGCAGAGTCCGGAGTACCAGCGGCTTTATCAGAGATGATTCAGGGTCTGCAGGGAGGTTCTGACCCACACGACCTCTGCAGCATCAAGATCGCCTCCAACCTCATCGTGTCCCTGCTTTTGGGAGGTGAGTGATGCAACTGCAAACTAAGAGGAGGTGGGACTTGTGACAGCAACTTGTGGCACAGCTCTGGATGTTGGTATCCATTTCCTTATTTGACTTCCTCTGTCTGTCTTTCACCTCGTTCACCTGATCTAGGAAATCCAACAACTTTATGCACGTAATTAACAATGCATATTCAGCTGTGATTGGCCAGTTCTAATGGCACTAGCTGTCCTGTCCTGTCCTCCATCATTGCATTCAGACAGTTTGCACCATAAATGTGGTGTTGACTAACTGGCAAGGCAAGGCAAGTTTATTTGTATAGCACATTTCAACAACAAGGTAATTCAAAGTGCTTCACATAAAACCATTAAAAGCATCAAAACATAAGGCAAAAGAAAAGGAGATTTAAAAACAATTAAAGAAACAGTGTAAGAAATAAAATTCAGTAGTAAAAAGTAAAGGAGATTTAAAACATACATTGAAACAATAATTGATGTCTCCCTGAGACATTACGCTGCACGCAATCAACCATACACTGCCGCAATTCTGCAATTACTCGCACATAAACCACGTGTGGAAAAGATCTCTGCCGATCTGCGTTTTATAGTGTACGCCTTGCACGAACTCGGTCCCGGAGGAAATGGCGATATATTGTGCAGTCCTTTTAAAACCATTAAAAGCATCAAAACATAAGGCAAAAGAAAAGGAGATTTAACAGCAATTAAGAACAGTGTAAGAAATAAAATACAGTAGTAAAATGCAGAAATGCAGGAAATTGATTAATATATGAATTGAATGTGGTTCAATTAAAGGCAGCAGCAAACAGAAAATACTTCAGTCTTGATGTAAATGAGCTGAGGGTCTCAGCAGACCTGCAGCTTTCTGGGACTTTGTTCCAGATATGTGGAGCAGAAAAACTGAACGCTGCTTCTCCATGTTTAGTTCTGACTCTGGGAACAGATAGTAGACCGGTCCCAGACGACCTGAGGGGTCGGGATGGTTCGTAAGGTAGCAGCAGATCAGAGATGTATTTTGGCCCTAAACCATTCAGTGCTTTGTAAACCAACAGTAGGATTTTAAAGTCAATTCTTTGTTGGACAGGAAGCCAGTGCAAAGACATCAGAACTGGGGTGATATGATCCACCCTCCTGGTCTTAGTGAGGACTCGAGCTGCAGCGTTCTGAATCAGCTGCAGCTTTCTGACGGACTTTTTACAGAGACCTGTAAACACACCGTTACAGTAGTCCAGTCTGCTGAAGATAAATGCGTGGACAAGTTTTTCCAAATCCTGTTGAGACATAAGTCCTCTGATCCTTGATATATTCTTCAGGTGATAGTAGGCTGATTTTGTAATTGTCTTGATATGGCTGTTCAGGTTGAGGTCTGAATCCATAACTACACCTAGATTTCTGGCTTGGTTTGTGGGTTTTAACATCAGTGACTGAAGCTGAGCGGTGATTTTCAATTGTTCATCCTTGGTACCAAAAACAATTACTTCTGTTTTATCTTTGTTTAATTGAAGAAAATTCTGGCACATCCAGATGTTGATTTGTTCAATGCAGTTACCCAGCCCTTGTATGGGATTATAGTCCCCTGGTGACATAGTTATGTAGATTTGTGTGTCGTCTGCATAATTATTGTTGTTTTCCATAATCTGAGCTAGTGGAAGCATGTAGATGTTGAACAGAAGAGGCCCCAGTATTGAACCTTGGGGAACACCACATGTCATTTTAGTCAGCTCTGATGTGTAATCAGCCACAGACACAAAGTATTCTCGGTCCTTCAAGTAGGATTCAAACCAGTTAAGTGCTGTGCCAGAGAGTCCCACCCAGATGTTTAGTCTTTCTAGGAGTATGGCATGGTCGACCGTGTCGAATGCAGCACTGAGATCCAGTAACACTAAGACTGAACTTCTGCCATTGTCTATGTTTAAGTGGATGTCGTTGAAAACCTTAACAAGAGCAGTTTCAGTACTGTGGTGCTGTCGAAAGCCTGACTGGAAAACATCAAAGCAGTTATTTACGGCCAAGAAGTTGGTCAGCTGTTGGAAAACCGCTTTTTCAATTATTTTACTTAAAAATGGGAGGTTTGATATTGGCCGATAATTTTTCATCGTTGCGGAGTCTAAACTAGCCTTCTTTAGGAGCGGTTTAATAACTGCAGTTTTTAGGGCTTGTGGGAAGACACCTGAGAGAAGGGATGTGTTTACAATTTGTAAAAGATCAGTGGTCATGCAGTTTGAAATATTTTTGAAAAGTGTGTTGGTAGAATATCCAAGCAGCAGGAGGATGACTTCAGATGTTGTATAATGTCTTCTAGGCTTCTACGGTCGATTGAATAAAATTGTGTCATGATATTTGAATGGATGTTATTCAGAGATCGGGACAACACATATCCTGTGGTTGGTGTGGAGGCACTGACTGCTTGTCTAATTTTCTGAATTTTGTCAGTAAAAAAGGAGGCAAATTGATTGCATGCCCAGGTGGATTGGAGCTCAGCAGCTACCGACACTGGAGGGTTTGTTAGCCTGTCGACGGTAGCAAATAAGGCGCGTGTATTGTTCTTGTTTTTGGTTATGATGTCAGAGAAGAATGACTGCCTTGCATTTCTAAGTTCCAAATTATAATTGCGAAGTCTCTCTTTATAGATGTCAGAGTGAACCTGGAGATTAGTTTTTCGCCACCTGCGCTCAGCTTTCCGACACTCTCGTTTCTCTATTTTGACCAGCGTAGCATTTCTCCAAGGAGATCTTTGCTTACCCGAGACAACCTTCACTTTAGTGGGTGCAATGGCATCAATAATATTTTTAACTTTAAAATTGAAGCCATCTACAAGCTCATTGACTGAGAGGCAAGAGAGGGCTGGTGTGGAGGAGAACTTCTGAATAAATAGTTCACTGGTGTTTTCAGAGATGTAACGCTTTGTCACAACCTTGGTTTGGACATTTGTGTGCAAGGAGATTGCACTCTCAAAGAAAACACAGAAATTATCAGAGAGTGCAACATCAGTCACAGCAACCTTGGGAATGTTTACATCTTTGGTGATGATTAGGTCCAGAGTGTGCCCCCTGTTGTGGGTGGGTCCTGTCACATGCTGAGTCAGATCATAGTTATCAAGGACACCACATAGTTCTATAGAATCTCTGTCCTGGGGATTATCAACATGGATATTAAAATCACCAACAATAACAACACAGTCAAAATCAATACAGATTACAGACAGCAGTTCAGTAAACTCATCAAAGAAGGTTGCACAGTATTTAGGCGGTCTGTATGAGGGCTGTCATTAGCTGTCTTCTAAGGAAGGAGACAGAATAGGAGATAGAGGAGAACACAACTAAAAATATATCTTTTCCAATATTAATAAATCATATCATCCTTTTTCATTTGCAAGGACCAAATAGCTTACACTAGCCTAAATAATCAGAATGAACCCTTCGCTAAATCCCACCCTTCGAACGCAGACTGACCAATCATAGCGTAGCACGGCCCAGCTATCCGGCTCTGCTCCATCAGTGGTTTCACATGTTCTTCGTGTTCAGGCTGGTTTAGTGGAGTTGGACCTCGTCGTGGTTAAATATCGTGTTATAGTGATACTCGTTATCCGGAGAGGTCTGAATGAGTCTGAATGTACATTTCTAACACGTTCGTGAAGTTAGCAATAGCAGAGTACGTTAGCACATCATTAACTAGCGTTAGCACCTCTATGCTACGATAGCTATTGAAGGTATACTGAATGTATTTTAATGATTGTAACATTGAATAAAGAGGAACATTGCCGTTTCTTAATTTCATTGTCTTCTGTCTCCATCACTAGGTGATGTGGTGGTTCACTTTTACACTGAGATCTGTAGACTTTAGCTTCTAAATTCATCTTTTTAATCTGTTTTTCACTGCTGAATCAGTTTGACATCCTGGATACATCCTTCAAACACACATTGTAGACACTTTTGTCTGCTTCTCCCTGAAATCACTTTTTCTTTTCCACAAATTAGATCATATTTCTTCAGTGAGTGCAGATAGTGAATTTTGTTAGACAGCGTGACTTTTCTGGGTGGTAGTCCGTCCCAGGCAGAGGGCGCACTATTATGTCTCTGCGTACAGCAAACATCTCTGATGTTTTGCACCAGTGTTGATCTATTAGTGATTTTATTACCTCATTAACATGCAGCAAATCACCCATATAATACAATATATTATTATACAGGGATAGTAATGTCAGAGCTGCTTGTTGGACAAAATAATTTGCCATTTGTGAGGATTTTAAAGATGTTGTTTAAAACACAGATATGTGTGTCCGTGTCTGTGTGTCAGATGAGTCCATGCAGAAGTGTTTTGGTGAGGGATCAGGTCTGGTGTATCAGGATGTTCTGTCATGGCTACAGAGCCACAACACCCAGCTACAGCTGTCCGGAGCCCTGGCCATCGCCAACTTCGCCAGGAACGGTAAGATATATCTTTCAGGCAAGAATACAGATCTCTGTGACATCAATCACAGGTTTGTGAAGGGACCAGGGGGCAACCTCCGGTTATGCAGATTGAAGCTAATGCGGAAGTGTCTTAAAGCTGCATTCTCTCTAGTGTCCACCAGGGGGCGACTCCTCTGTTTGTATAGAAGTCTATGAGAAAATGACTCTACTTCTCGCTTGATTTATTACCTCAGTAAACATTGTAAACATGAGTTTATGGTCTCCATCTCTAGTTTCAAGTCTTCTTCAATACAGCATTTAGTAAATTATGGTCCATTTAGAGTCAAATAGAACAAAAAGAGGAGGAAGCTTTAGGGCGGGCTTACTGTGATTGACAGGTCACTGTTGCTACCAGAGCCGTATACGGCGTCTCTACGTCACTCCTCCACATTCTAATTATGGTAACTTCCGTTTATCGGTTGCGAAAAAACAACGGCCGTAATCCAAGATGGTGACGACGACATCGTCGAACTCAAAGCTTCATAACGGCAGTCCACAAACCAACGGGTGTAACTGCAATACCAGAAGGTTCCAGGCATTCTGTTCATCAACCGGTTGTGCCAAACAAATTGAACTTAGTTGAGAAACATGTACTAGTAAAACATGTCTGACATGTCTCATTATATACGGCGTATTAGTACCATTGTAGGTAAAAAAGTACTATACTGCGCTCATGCGGCAGTTAGCGCTGTAAACGCTGTCCCTCTCGATCTACGGTGGCAGGACTGTGTTGTCGCGGAAGCGGGACTCCTACCCTTAGGTTAACATCGTTAGGTCCGTCGGCACTGTTGCTGTTGTTAGCACTGTTTACGGGCAATCCCAGCTGGATGGGTTGTAGCTGCAGCAGTAGTGGACCAATCACACCCAGATTTAAATCAAATCAAAGAGCTCTTGCGGGGATTGACTGCGAGCAAAATCCTGTTAGTAATCTGTAATGTAATAGTATATAGAAATATATGATGTAATAGCAGTGGTGTATGAAGTACCCAAAAGCCATACTTGAGTAAAAGTAAAGATACCTTACTGGAAAATGACTCCAGTAAAAGTAAATGTCACCTATTAGAATACTACTTGAGTAAAAGTCTTAAAGTATCTGATATTTATTGTACTTAAGTATCAAAAGTAATTTTCTGATATTAAATGTACATCATAACCTGAACATTAAATGAACATCATAACCTGTTCATTGAAAGTAAAAGTACAAGTAAATGCTGTTAATAAAAAAGCAAAGGGTCAGAATTTTGAGAATTATGAAGTTTATTCTTTTAAGTGCTGTGGCACCATGACCAAGGACATGGAGCTGTGTTGAACATAATTGGGTCGGCTGTGATCCATCCAGGAGCAACAATGTTCAACATAATATAATTATTATAGTTGTAACAGTGCATTTATAAGTCTGCTCATTCCGACTAGAGGATGTAGAGGGCAAATGCATAATATTATGTTCAGCAAAAAATATCCACTTGATGCATCAGGTCAGTGTTTAGAGAAAGGACACCTGCCTTGTAAACTCCTATGGGCCTGATTTGAACACAATAGACAAAGGTTTTGCTCAAGCTGAATCTGCAATTGGGCGACTGCTACCATCATAACTCCATCTGATCATCCACAACATGACTCAAATATCAAAACATGATCAATACTAAAGCAGCACCGAAAGGAACAACCCAGTCATTACTTGAAACTGAAAAATGTCCTGTTCATCTTCAGAAGACAATTCTATTAGAATGTAAAGAAGTTACATTGTATTAGAATGTAACTTCTTTACGTTCTATTAGAACGCTAGAACGAAGCTACAGTGTATAGAATGATTCTATTGAAGTTATTCATTTTTAAAATGTTTTAGACGAGTCACTAATCACTTTAAAAGAGTGATTATAGCTGATTTAACTTACAGACATGAGATTGATCTTCTCATGTCACTCTCTTCATACAATGATATAAATTCATCCCCGTTTTATTGATATCTTATGAAAAGTTACTCCTCATTTTTCGTGCCTTTTTCCTGCAAAAGTCCAGCAACATGAGTCTGTTTTGTCTTGTTACATGCATACTGTCTTTCCAAAATAAACTTCCATCTTCACAGGAAACAACTAAAGATCGTGGTTTGCGTTAAAATATCTACGGAAGTGGCGTTGCTTAAGTACGGAAGTCACGTCACAAATAAATCAACATTGGCTTCTCGTTTCACACACGGCACAAACTGCGGCCTCCTGGAGGAAACACCAGTGTTTGTTTGACCCATCCACCTCTCCTCATCCCACCCGTCCTGTGTGGAATTCTACTCATGTAGTCGCTCACTAGCTATAGCATGTCGCATCCTGGGCATCACTGGGAATCAAATGTACAGTACAGATATCCAAAAAAAACGACTTAAGTACAGTAACGAAGTATTTCTACTTCGTTACGATACACCACTGTGTAATAGTATATAGAAGTATATGTATAATAGCATATAGAAGTATATATGATGTAATAGTATATAGAAGTCCAGTATTTGTAATCTCATACAGTAATCAGGTTCTGAAGGTTCTTCGTTGGCCTGCTGTGTTTCTGTCAGACAGTAACTGTGTGAAGATGCTGGACCTCGGTGTGGTTCCTCACATCCTGACCTTGTTGGAGCAGCATGTCGATGAAGGAGACGTGTCCGTTCAACATGCTGGACTGAGCGCGCTCAGAAACCTGGCCATCCCTGGTACTGATCAAAACAAACAGTCGAGATATATGTGTTCCAGTGACCAAATATGCACTTGAAAGTTTAACACTGAAACTTGCCTTTTAAAGGTCAGAGTCATGTACATGTTAACACATAAGACTCTCTGAGTCATCTTCAAAAGGTGGCCAAAAGTCAGAAAAATGACATGGGATCAATCAGGAAAAGAAAATCACCAAAACTGTAAACATACTTGAAAAGATTTTAAATGATTTTAATTCTATCATTTTAATTATACTTAGATGACGGCGGATGCTCTGTGTCTTTCAGCCACCAACAAAGTGCGAATGCTGGAGGACGGGGTGACTGAGAGGATAAAGACCCTGCTGCGCTCCGACATGCCGCCAGTTCAGTTCAAACTGCTGGGTACACTACGCATGATGGTGGACGGACAAGGTGAGCACGTTGAGCATTCAGTACTTTAAGGTGCACGACCCATAGCTAACACTGCTAACAATGCTAACAGTGCAAACTACGGCTAAAGTGCTGACAGTAACTGTAACCGCCATATGAGAGCAGTGCAGCGCTCACCAGAAAGTCACGTAACCGGACGACTATGTGAACAAAGAGAGTAGAAGCTCTGATAACAACACAGAGGGAGAGAGACTTCACTCTCTGCTCAGGTAGACATTACTCCTCCATATCTTTACAGAGATAATAGTTGTTGATGAGATATTAATGATCTGAATATTGTTGGGATTTGACCATGTGCCTTGCCGTGTGCTTTGAAACAACGGGATCTGGGCAGGGGCGGACTGGGGGGAAAAAGTGGCCCGGGAGTTACTGTCAGACCGGCCCACTCAATACACGGCGCGCTGCCCACTCAATGCACGGTTTTTGCAGCAGCTCACTCTTTTCTGCAACACCGTCTATGATTTTCTCACTGTCCAGCATCTGCAAAACATCTGTCTGAGTAGCCATCAACATAAAAGCCTCCAGGTGCTGTTGAGAGAGCGAGCTCCTGAGCCTGTTTTTGATATATTTCAGCGTCGAAAAGCTTCGCTCGCATGCTACCTGTGTGACAGAGAGGGTAATCAGGAACCTGTATGCAAGGCCTATGATGTGGTATGCATCTGTCAGGAGGTTGTACTGCTTCAGAACTCGGTAGCAACAGATTGGACAGTCCTTGCAAGATGAGCACTTTTTGTAAACCATCTCTGCCTCTTCAGCCTCATCTTCAGCATCCTCCGGCCGGCTTCTGTTGTCTTGGTTGTGTACTCCTCAAATACTGATGCCTTCAGCCTATCCCACTGTCGTGCCAGACGTTTGAGCTCGCTTTGTAACTCGCATAGTCAAATCAACGTAATTAACACAATGACAGCCACAAAGTCATAAGAACCAGTCACATATATTCATATGACAACAAAGCACATCAATCCAGCAGACCTGCAGCGGATCCACGCATTCCACCACACAAGAGCACGAGCCATCAAATATTATTCATAAAAACGATACTGCAGATGTAAAAAAACAAACGCAGTTGTCACTTACCAAATTCTTTGTTGACAAAGAATTTAATCCCAGTACATCGTTTCAGTTCCAGTAAGAAGTCCTTCTCGATTCATGGACGCCGTGACAGTCGAGCCGCCCCTGTATTTCGCCGGTCTACGGCGGCCATTCGCACCTCCGCCGGCTCCGCCCCGACCGTCGCCCGGCACGAGCGCACGGCGCAGACCGCGGTTATGGAGAAAAGTTTTTAAAAGCACCGTAGTGTCCAGCCGTGCTATGGCGTCCTCAGATCGCGAGGAGTAGTATAATGTCAGTATATACTGTTGATACAGTTTTCACTGATTATTGACTTCCGGTATTAGAGTAAATTGAACGTGTTCTGTGAAGCATATAATATAGTCGGGCCGGCGATGTCAGAGACCGGCCCAAACCCCGTCGGCCTACCGGGGATTCCCCCGGTATCCCCGATGGCCAGTCCGCCCCTGGATCTGGGCCTGCCTATTCTGCAAGCAAGGCAGAGCCGGATTGCAGTTAGATAGAACCAAACCCCCACCAGAAACAATTTCACACCTAACTGAGGTAAATCTGAGGTAGTTTGGTGGAGCGCTGCCCATTGGACGAGCCCAGGGATGCCGAGGGGGGACTTCAGGTTTTACGGCCGGAAGAGGCTAGCTCATAAACCCACTTAGCGCCCCTGATAACTTTGCTTATCCCGCTGACGTTGTGTCGGTGAAAGGAAGCCTGCAACGTTGCTGTGTTTAACAGAAAATCCAAGATTTTATACAGTTTTATATTCGCTGGACTGATCTACTGGACTGTTTGTTTTGTTTATGTTTCGCTTCCTGGAAGAGGAAGTGGACAATTTTCCTGCAGAAGTGAAGAAACGGATTCTTCAGAGAGAGAGAAGCACATTTCCCCTCTCCACCCAAGCCGCCTTTGTCAGGATCCCTGTCAGACCAGACACCTCCCATGGCCACACAGCTGCAGCTACTTCAGCTAATCACCTCCTGCAGGCAGACACACCAGACTCAGGTCCCACTAACGATTCCCCTGGCACTATATAAACTCTGGTCCTGCAGTCTGGGGTTGTCAGGTCGTACCGTCTTTCACCTGCTTCAACCCCGTAGCATCTTCTGCCTCCGGTGTCCGTCGGTCCGTGACCATAATGGACCCAGCAACCACAGGAGCAGCTACGCTGTACAGACGTAACAGTCTGCTGGAGGAGATGAGAAGTTTCGCTTCTGAAGATTCTCGGATTGGCTGTTTCGTGCAGGAACTAGCCCGGACAGTCAAGTCTCCACCAGTTCCAGCACCCGCACTATTCCCTCCTGCCCTCGCTCCGCCGGTCTGGGAATCCCCCGTGCCGGCTCCGGAGCCCTATGATGGAACACTTCCTGTTGCGATGCCAACGGGTATTTGACCGTCAGCCTCAGACTTTTGCCTTGGACGGCTCTCCCCGTAGCAACCCCATAGCATCTTCTG